>NC_133658.1:549836329-550136329 GCF_037893015.1 Macrotis lagotis
AATGAAATTGAACATTTGACATTTCCTTTACAGATAATTAAAATCATGTTTTGCTTTGTTAATTCTAAAAGAAAGATAATTTAGAATATAGGATTGGCAAAAAGATGCCCTGCATATGATTTTACTGAACCATAGAGTTTCATAATCCTCTATTCTTCTGCAAACATAATGTAGTCAATAATTCTTTCCTTAATTAATAGATGAATGGGGAAATTGAAAAGAAAAACTTGGATTTTGTAAATATTAGTTTTAGATATTGTGAAATAAGAAAGAAGGTTTAATTGTTCCATTAATTTTTTCCCTCTTTTAGTCCAAGAAAAGGCAATGTGTTATAAGCTGTTTTACTTTGAATAATAAAGATGTTTTTATTACCTTGGGAAAATGACAAAACTTCTGTGTATCTCAGTATTGATTCCATGTTTCATCTATAAAGTCCTAGATAGAAAGGTCAAAGAAAGGCTGATTATAGTCCTTTCACAATAATTCAGGAAAGAGGTAATGATGGATTAAACTAAGGCTGGTCATCTGAGGGAAAAGAAAGGAATGGATGGGAAATATTCTTTGGAGATAAAATCGACTGAATTGCCATTCAATTAGATTGAAACACGATGGAAAGTGAAGATATGAGGCTGATTTTGGACTTACAAACTTGGGTCACTAGAAACATTGTTTTGCCTTTGATAGAAATACGAATATTTAGAAAAGAGTTGGATTTGTAGAGGAAATAATACAGGTGGATAAACTCTTGAGTTTGAAATGAGAAGACCTCCGTTTACATTTTGTCTTACAGACTTACCAGCTGTATGATCTTGGTCAACTTATGTAATTTTCTTACACCAGGCTTCCACTACTGTAAATCAAATGACAGTTACAGAATTATTATTATTAAAAGAGAACATATAAACAGAGCAATATATAAACCTCTAATTATTCTGTAATTAAATAATGAATTTATATCTCATGACTCTGAATGTAATGGGAAAGAAAGACCTTACAAAACAAATCAGACTAATAGCATGTAAAAAAAAAAACTGCCAATCTTCAGTTGTCCTGATTCATATCTGGCCCTTAAACACAGATGATTCTGGAGGAGAATGTGAAGCTGGTGATGTAGCAAAGTACCCCTCCCCCCCACAAAAATCAAATATACATACAGATATATGTATGTACACATACATACAGACAGACATAGAGAGAGAGAGAGAAACTTGTTAATACTGAATTAGAATTTTTTTTTCCCAAGGCAATGGGGTTAACTGACTTGTCCAAGGTCAGACAGCTAGGTAATTATTAAGTGTCTGAGGTCAAATTTGAACTCAGGTCCTCTTGTCTCCAGATGAGTGCTCTATCAGTTGTGCCACCTACCTGCATCCCCCCCCCCCAAGACTGAATTAGAATTGATAAAAATGAATTAGAAAATCAGTATGAAATCTCAAGGAAGAGAATAGAGTGATAGAGTTTGGATTAATAAGGAAGATTATTCAGGTAGAATCTGTCTTGAGAAAGGAGAAGTGAAACTACAATCATAATTGGTGAAAGAGAATGCAAAGACTTGCTCTATTCCATCCTCATTGAGTCATTTTTCTTATTTCATAACCTAACTTCTAATTTCTTCTAACTACTGAAATATTTCCACATTTTAGCATATTTACAGAGATTAATCACCATGAAAAAATAATCTTTTCATATGAGAAATATTACCTTAAAATGCATTAGTTTGCATTGCCAAAAAAAAATTAAGTAATGAAATCATTATAATAATCATGAGAACCAAGTTAATGCTTTGAAGCCAGGAATAGTAATTGAACAGACAATAAAGTGAGAAAGAGAATGTCTAAAAATATTTTAAAATAAAAATCAGAAAAAATAGCTTTTAAACTGATTGACTATCAGTTTTAAAAGTCTTGCTTTAAATGCAAGCACTAAACCTGAAATGGGAAAAAAATGGCGACACATCAAAGAAGAGTCAAACATCTAGGGTGTTTATTTGTGAATAATTTAAAAACTATAATTCAGTCACCTTGGGAAAATTTACTAATGTTTTCAGTTATTCAAAAACAAAATGTTATAAATGACAATTCATTCTATACATCTTTTCTCTTATGTCATGTTAATGAAAAAAAGTATAGTTAATAACATTGCCTTACTGTCCTATCTTCTGGAAACATATCTGTTTTTCTTGTACAACAAAAATTTTTTTATTTATTTTTTAAGTGTCATTACAAAACCATAGACTATGTTTTTCCCCTTCAATAAACACAGCAGGATAAGAGAGACTATATTATTAAAGGATTAACCCAAAGTCCCTCTAGGATAATGCTTTCACTATGAAGTCTTTCCAATTTTCTCTCCCAAATCAGTAAAAACTGTATTTGCTCAAATCACCTTTCTTTTATTTTTTTAATATTTATTCATTTATTTATTTATTTGTGCAAATGAATTTTATTATACATTAGTAAAATATTCTTGTTTAAGAGTAAACATAATACCCCTCCCCCAAAATATAGACCAGCATGAGCAATAAAGGAAAGAGAAAAAATTTAAATTTAAATTTAAAAGAATAATATTAATATTATTAATAATAATAATAATAGTAATAGGGGAAGCCAGGTTGTGTAATGAATGGAGCACCAGCCCTGGAGCAAGGAGCACCCAAACTGAAATCCTACCCCGGATACCCAACAATCACTCAGTTGTGTGAACCTGGGCAAGCCACCCCAACCCCATTGCCCTGCAATAACAACAACAAAAAAACAAAAATTAAATTAAAATAACAAAATAAAATATAATATAATAGTAGTAGTAGTAGTAGTAGTAGTAGTAGTAGTAGTAGTAGTAGTAATAGTTTTAGAAGTAGTAGTAGTGGCACAGTGAAGTCAGCAGCTTGCTTTCGTTCCATTCTACTTCAGAAGCATTTGATTTCCTCAGAGAGCTTTCTCATCTCTTTTTTCCATCTGGTCAATTCTGCTTTTTAAAGCATTCTTCTCCTCAATAACTTTTGGAACTGTTTTATCACTTGACCTATACTGGTTTTTAACATATTATTTTCTTCAGCATTCTTTTGAATCTCCTTGACTAAACTACTAACTTTTTTTCATGTTTTTCCTGCATCTCTCTCATTTATTTTCCCAATTTTTCTTCTATCTCCCTCACTTGATTTTCAAAATCTTTTTTGAACTCTGTCATAGCCTGAACCCCATTTCCATTTTTCTTGCAGTCTTTAGATGTAGGAGTTTGTACTTCCTCATCTCCAGATTGAATATTTTGATCCTTCTTGGGATCATAAACAATGTATTTCTCAATGTTTTTTCTCTTTTTTCTCTGTTTACTCCTTTCCCCATCCTGTGCCTGGTTTTGGGGTGCTTCCTGAGCTTTTGAGTGTTATTGTGACACCCCCCACAAGGATCTATGTGTGTGAGGCTCTCTCTTGCCTCCTGGTCTGTGAATGACCACAAGGGTACCCCTCTGCCAGGGGGTTGAGGTGGGGGGGCCGCTGTTCTATGGGGGGCCTAGACTGTGATCAGGATCTGAATGTGGTCAGTCCCAGAGCCCTGTTCCAGGTACAGAGGACAGACCTCAGAAGTCTCTCTCCACTCTCCTAACTTAGGTATGCTGAGCACTCAAGGCTCAGTTGCTTAGGGGCTCCTGCTTCCCTGATCTGGTTCTGCCTGCTTCCCTTTCCTGGTTCTGGGCTGCAGTGGCCATGCTGCTGACTGAGTGCCCTGAGGGCTTGGTTTCACAAGCGTCTTCTGGCAGAGGTCCCCTATGATCTTCTAAGTTGTGCTTGGTGCTTCCCGGGGTGTAGCTCAGGAAACTGTCCCTGCTGTGGTGAGCCGTGGCTCCCTGGTACCATGGGGCTGCCTCCAGGAGGCTGAAGTTCCTGGCAGGCTGCCCATCTAACCTTGTGGATCACAGCCTTTCTGCTATTTTCCAGGTTATATTGAGCTGGAGAATTGCTTTACTGAAACCCTCTGTGGATTCTGTCTCTTGAAAATTTAGTTATAGTCCTTCTTTTATAATTTTTCAAATATTATGGCAAGAAAGCATCTAAGAGAGGCTCTACCCCTGTCGCCATCTTGGCTCCTTTCTGTGACACTTAACTGTTAGCAAGTAATATAATTCTTACCCATAGGAACCCAGTCATTAATTTCTACATTCACACAGTGGATGTAATTCTGGGGAGCTGCTTCTGGAAAGGTAGGAGGAGATGAATGAGAGTGCCTGATTCTTAGTTTGATATATGCTCAAACATTCTGTAACTGGCAGTTGCTGAGGTCATTTAGAAGGCAGTAGCAAATGAATGCCAACTCTTGTTCCTCTATTTTTTTTTACATAACTAGTATTTTATTGAGAGAAACATGCTATAAACCACTAATTTACTGAAATTTCAGGCCTCTCTTGGAAATGACAAGTGAGCAAGATCCCCCCAAAATCCAGAAGTTTGAGTCTGTGACTTGATACTAGTGAGCAGTGATGTTCCAAAGGATTAAATTGACTCATGATAAAGACAACAGCACCAAGAATGTGCTACAAAAATTCATCTGTCAATTATGCCAGATTTAGAGGTAAATTATGGATCAAATATTCTAAATAAATCAATTTAAGTTGAGCCCAATTTTCCCGGAGTTTGAAGTGGTATGTGAAGATTGTGTCTTCTAGGTATTAAAGGTAAATTTATGGAATTATGTTCTTTTTTTGTTGTTGCTGTTGTCAAATGTTAATTTATAGCAAATAGTCTCCTTTTCAGCTTTTAACTTGCTGGGCATTCCACAGCTCCACTATTGATGTCATCAATGACATCATGAGGATGTCTGCCATCAATGTTGCAGCCCACAGACTGGACTGTTGCAAGGATCTCTTTAATAGTTCCAGAGAGTTCTTTTGCCAAGGATCGGTGCCTCATCTGTCTAGCAATGTTGACAATCTCATCAAAAGTGATGCTTCCACTGTATTTAATATTTTTCTGCTTCTTTCTGTCTCGAGGAGGTTCCTTTAGAGCTTTGATGATCAAGGCTGAGGCAGAAGGCACCACCTCAATCTGGGCCTGTCTGTTCTGAATGGTAAATTTCACTGTAATCCTAAACCCTTTCCAGTCACCAGTTGCCTTGGCAATGTCATCACCAACCTTTCTTGGAGACAAACCCAAGGGACGAATTTTTGGGGCCAGAGCTGATGTGGCACCAACTTCATCACCAGTGCACCTTAAAAACACGACTTTGATTTCGTTAGGATTAAACTTGGGAGGCATGGCGGGGAAGAAGGTAGAGGCTCGGTCTCGATGCTGCGGGGTGGCTGCCGGTGTCGGATGAACCCGGTTTCGGAACGACGGAAAGAAGTTGCACCCTTCACCAGCACGAGCTGGAGCCAAAAAAGCATTATGTTCTTTTTACATATTCAAAGTAAATATAATTTTAATGTATTAAAATTTGTTAATTTTGTTAGATGAAATGAGATTACTAATCACTGAAAGTAAATAGTGAAGATATTACACCAGCAAGGGGACTTAAGCCTATACTATCTAGTGTTTTTAAATTAAATTTTTTTTTTATTTTAGGTTTTTGCAAGGCACTGGGGTTAAGTGGCTTGCCCAAGGCCACCCAGCTAGGTAATTATTAAGTGTCTGAGGCCAGATTTGAACCCAGGTACTCCTAACTCCAGGGCTGGTGCTCTATCCACAGTGCCACCTAGCCACCCTATGTAGTGTTTTTAAAAGGAATGGGTACTGTATTTTGTCAAAGGATCTATTGAGATAATCACATGACTTCTGCTGTTTTAGTTATTGATATGCTCAATTACATTCAGGGTTTTTCTATTTTGGGATCATTCCAAACTTCCTGGTATAAATCCTAGTTGATCATGATTGTAATCTCTTTGCTAAAATTTTATTTCAAATTTTCACATAAATGTTCATTAGGGAGATTGATCTAGAATTTAGTTTTGTCTGTTTTGGTTCTTTCTAGTTTAAGTATCAATAACATATTGGTGTCATAAAAGGAACATGACAGAACTCTTATTTTTAAAAAATAATTTATGTAGAACTGAAATTAATTATTCCTTAAATATTTTTTAATAATTCCCTTGTAAATCCATCAAGACCTGGAGACTTTTTATTATGGAGTTTAATGATGGTTTCTTCAATTTCTTTTTCTGAAATGGAGAGTGCAAAGTATTTTATTTCCTTTTGTCTTAATCTGGGCAGTGTGTATTTTTGTAAACTTGTAGAAAATCACCCCCTATCCATTGGGATTATCTGTAGAATACTGAGAGGGAAATATAACTTAACTTAATCTAAAAGAGTGAGTTCAGAGTCCACCTAGAAATGCATGTGTTTATTTGTAACACTTTATAAGTCTTAACTCCATGAAGCCTGAGGTGATTTCTTATTTAGACCTTGAATCTTCCTTGTTACTAAATATAGTGCTCCTTACAGAGTAGATAACAAATGTTTGTTTTTTCAATTATTATTTTCATTTAATAATATAGAGAAAAAATATCTTGTGATACTTTCCACCAACATTTTTACCTATGTCTTTTCTCTTCATCACTCCTAGAAAGTCATCCCATATAATGTAATATTTTGAAAAAGTATAATAAGGGACTTCCATGGCAGAGACAAGATTGCAGCATGGAGCTAGTCAATCAGAAGCATGAAGCTACCTGAGTTATTGCCTACTATATATAAATGAAACCTCAAAACTGAAATTAAAATTATAGATTCCACCTCAAAAAGAGAAGATTCAAAGAGTTTTTCAATGGTTGACATCATGGGTGATCTTCAGTGAAGATATTCTTGTTTGGGGGATAAAGGGAAGTAAAGCACAGAGGTGTGAGAGTGTGAAAGTAAGTGGGAAGCTTTTAGCCACAGTGCAACCTTGGTCTTGGCAACTTGACAACAGCATAGGTGCCAGTAGGTAGATAAGACAGCAGGCAGGGTCCCAATCCCAAATAAAGTTTAGACCCTGAGAATACTGGGGCAAGAACTGGGTTGGGAACAAACCACTGCACAGTCAGAAACTGGATACAAATGAGGAAATACACATCATCAATGGTAAGACCTAGGACTGCACAAGCAATACGTTGACCAATAACTACCCAGGGAATAGACCCCAGCCCCAGCATCAAAAGCTTGGACCTATACTCCCTATATCCCAGGAGCAGAGACCAAATAATTAAGATGAGGACAAAAAAGGGAAAAAGGTGTTCTCTATCAAAAACTACTTTGCAGATGAGGATAACAATCATATATCACAAGAAGAAATCAGTGAAAAATTACTCACAGGGTGAGTGTCAAATTCAATTTGACTCAAATCCAAGTGTTCTTAGAAGAGCTTAAAATAATTTAAAAACTAAAGAAGAGAGGAAGAAAAATGGGGAAAAGAAGAAATGAAAGTCAAGCAGAAAAATTATGAAAAATTGACCAAAGATATCAACCCTGTTAAAAGTAAAAATAACCAACTGGAAAAGGAAACACAAAAGTTAAATGAAGAAAATAAATCTTTATAAATTAGAATTGAAAAAAATTCAATGAATTTATGAGACTACAAGATTCCACCAAACAAAATTAAAGATTGAAAAAATTGAAGAAAACATAAAAAAAACTTTTAAGAAATATGTACCACTTGGAAAAAAAATGCAGGTAAGGTAATCTATGAATCATTGTACTAATAGAAAGCCTATATCAAGAAAAGAACCTGGAAAACATTTTAAAGGGGAAAATATCAGGAAAAACTGTCCAAATCTGATAGAAAAAGAAGATAATATAACTATTGAAAGAATTCACAGACTGCCCCCCCAAGAAAGAGACACCAGAATTAAATCTCCAAGGATTGTTATAACCAAATCCAGAACTTTCAAACAAAGGAATAAATTCTGCAAGAAGCAAAAAGAAAGCAATTTAAATACAAAGAAACACAATCAAACTCACACAGGACCTATCAACTTCAACAATGAAGGACCACAGGACCTGGAATACCATATATCAGAGATCAAAAGATCTTGCATTTGCAGCCAAGAATTTACTGCAATGCAAAATTCATCATTTACTGTCAAGGGAAATATGGATGATCAACAACAAAAAAAAGAATTTCCAAAGTTTCCTGAAAAAAATAAAAGAACTGAACAGAGAATACTCTCACTAGTAAATGAAATGGGGAAGGAAAAAGAAAACAAAGCAAATGCTAGTCAAGACAGTAAAATTGTATAAAACCTTAAAATGGAGGACTTAACACTTAGGACTCTTGAAAATTGTACTTCGCTTTGGATAATTAAAGGGTCAAATAGAATTTAAAAGATTTTTATCAGAAGATGTGGATATGATTGAGTCATGTCACTCCACTGAAGATGTCCAAGGTAACAATACTATGAGAAAAAAAGCCCTGATGAAATGCAGGGTTCTTTACTCTAAATTTGTGTCTCAGTTTCCTTTGACCAAATTCAATTCTACTATGCTCGCAATACTTAGCACTTTCTCTGATGAGCATATAATAAGATGGGTAGTCCATAAGTCAATGTCATCCATAACTTGCAATAATTGGTAAAGTTCTTATGTGAGACCTTCACAGTTTCACAGTTCTTGGAGACATTGAGATTCTAATAGTTAAATCAAGGTTGAAATTAAGCTATACTTTAGGAGGGATTAAGAATCATTGGTGGGGAGGTAGGGGAAGTGTTGGAGAAAGTAGGCTTGGGTGGAGTGGTGTGAATAGTTCATAAAATGATTTATCTTTTGATGATACATTGGTTCAGGAGGATTGTGTGTCCTTGGAAGGTACTTGAAAAGTGGTTAAGGTTAGAAATGATTACAATTTTATATAATTCAAGACTCTTGAAAATTGTACTTCTAATGAGATAGAAAAAGAGAGGCCACATTTGACTATGAGACAATGCTGCTTATCAAAATCATGAAATCAATCAATCTATCTTTGATGATACTTTGATAGCATTTGAGCTTATCAAACAATCAACTAATAACTGATTAATTGTACTTGAATGATAAATAACACCAGGTAAAGAGGCACACTGATTTATATTTTTAGAGGGAAAGAATGGAGGTTGTGAACATTAAGTAAATTCTATTCTATAGATTTGGTCCTGAGAAGTAATAAGATATATGCGACTTGGGTTTAAAATTCCATCCTAGATAAGAGAAGTAGGAACTGATAAATATTAAAATGAAGGTATAATGCAAATAAACTGAAATTTATTTTTTTTTAAAAAAAGAGTTAAAGCAGAAAGATTGCAATACTTTGGTGAGGAGGATTAAGAGGAAAGAAAAGTGAAAAATATAAATGGGAAAGACATCTTGGAGGGAAATACAGGATTAGTATTCATAACTGCAAATATGAATGTAATGAACTGTCCAAAAAAATGGAAGAGGATAGCAGAATGGATTAAAAAACAGAATCCTGTAATATATTGTTTATGAGAAAAATTTGAAGCAGAGAAGTACTTACAGGGTAAACATAAAAAGATGGAGCAAGATATAATGTGCTTCAGTTGAGGTAAAAAAAAAATCAGGGATATGATACTGATATCAGATAAAGCCAAAACAAAAGTAGACATCATTAAAAGGGATAAAGAAGGAAACTATATTCTCCTGAAAGTTTCCATATTCAAGGAAATAATTTCAGTACTAGAAATGATTGCACCAAGTGTTATAGGATCCAAATATTTATAAGAGAAACTAAATGAATTATAAGAAGACATAGACAACAAAAACCTCCTGGTGGGGAACCTCCCTCTCTCAGAATTACATAAATCTAACAATAGAAAAAACTGAAAGAAAATTAAGTGAATAGAATTTTAGAAAATTTAGGTATGATAGACCTCTGGTGAAAATTGAATGGGGATAGAAAGGAATATACCCTGTTTTCTTTCATACAAAGCACCTACACAAAAAATGACCATGTATCAGGGCATAAAGAACTCATAGTCAAATGCAGAGAGGCAGAAAATTTGAATGCGCCCTTTTAGTTAGGCCAAAAATTAATTGGACAGTAAGTAAACTAATTTTAAAGAATGAGTGGATCAAACAGCATACTATAGAAAGAATTGATAATTTCTTGCAAGACAATGACAAGAACAAGACAACATATCAAAATTTATGGAATTCAGCCAAAGCAACTATTAGAGGAAATATTGTACCTAAAAACATCATAGAATATAAAGAAAAGTATTGTTTCAATAGAATAAACACTTGGTTTCAAAACCTTGCTAAATAACCTGCTATGAGCGCTTAAGCAAGGCAAGAAAATGTTACTTGCTCATTTGTAAAATCAGATAATTTCTTATACAACTTCTCAAGGTTTAGTGACGAAATGTAGTCTGTAAATCTTTTTTATAAGGATTTCACAAGGCAACTGGGTTTAAGTGGCTTGCCCAAGGCCACACAGCTAGGTAATTATTAAGTGTCTGAGGCCGGATTTGAACCCAGGTACTCCTGACTCCAGGGCCAGTGCTTTATTCACTGTGCCACCTAGCCATACCTATTCTGTAAATCTTAAAGCAAAATTTTGAAATTAATGACTATCTATTAGGACAATATTTGAAATGCAATTTATGAAATTCTATCAGGACAGATTTATATTAGAAAAATGATTTACAAAGGATGTGAACAGAGAGTTTTCCAATGAAGAAATTAAAGCTATATATGATCATGTGAAAAAATACTCCAAATTGATTAGAGAAATGCAGAATTAAATAACTATGATATATCAGCTCAAAACTATGAGATTAGCTAAGATGAAAAAAAGGTGAAATGATTAATTTTGGAGAGGTTGTGGGAGGACTGGAATATTAATACTTTGTTGGTAGACTTGTGAATGGATCTAACCATTCTGAAGAGCAATATGGAACTTTGTCCAAAGAACAACAAAACTATTCATACCATTTGACCCAGTAATTATAATTCTTTCACTACATCTAGAAGAAATCATATAAAATGGGAAGTGTCCCTTTATTCCAAAATAATCATAGAAGCTCTTTTTTGTAATGGATACAAATTGAGGGGGTTCCCATCAATTGGGAATGGTTGAACAAGTTATGGTACACGAATATTATCAAATACTATTGTTCTATAAGAAGTCATAAATGCTTGGACACTAGAGAACCATGGGATGAATGAAAGGATCTGATGCTGAGTGGAGGAAGCAGTACCAAAAAATATACTTATTAACAACATTATCATGAGATGATCAACTTTGATGGAAGCAGCTGCTCTCAGAAGTTCAGAGAGACAGGGCAACCTTATCAAACTTGCTATGGATAATGCTATCCCCATCCAGAGGAAGAAAAAAACAAAACAAAACAAAACAAAACTCCTTCAGAATCTGATAAACAGAGTATTCATTTATTTAAAAAAATTCTCTTACTATTTCTTTCCTTTAATCCTATTCCTCATTTCAAAAATGACTAATCTGTAAACATGTTTAACACAAATGTGTATGTGCAGTATTAACCTGATGTTCCCTGCTAAGGGGAGGGGGTTGGGAAGGAAGAGTGGAAGGAAATTTTGTGATGTAAAAATGTACATATGCATATGGATGAATGTTGAAAATAATTCATAACATGTATTTGGAAAAATAAAATATCAAACAAAATAAAGATGTAGTTATTGATATTGCTAGTTCAAAGGGTCAACATTTTTTACCTTTTAAGCATAGTTATAAATTGCTCTCCAGAAAGGTTAAATCAATTCACATCTTCATCATCAGTAAATTAATGACCCAATTTTCCCACACCAGTTTTATAATTTTCATTTCTTTCATTTTCATTATTCTGATATATGGAAATTGATACCTCTGAGTTATCTTATAATTCATTTTTTCTAATCAGTAGCAATAAATTTTTTAAAGATAATTTATGTAGAATTTGAATTAAAGTTCCTTAAATGGTAGGTAGAATTTGCTTTATTTTACCCAATTGATATATTACTTATTTTTTCCTATTTCATGTCATGAAAGTTTTTCAACATTCATCCACATGCATATGTATTACATATATTTGTTTCAAAAAATTTATATAATTTCCTTCCATCCTTCCTTCCCAACCCCTACACTCAATGACAGTCTAGTGAATACTGTAGATATATATATATATATATATATATATATATATATATATATATATATATATATATTTGCGTTTTGAATGTTTACACATTAATCATTTTCTGTATGAGGAATTAGGATTGAGGGAAATGAAAGAAAACATTGAGATAGGGGAAAAAAAGAAATTTTTTATTATTTAAGGCAATGGAGTTAAATGATTTGCCCAAGGTCACACAGCTAGTCAATTGTTCAGTGTCTGAGGACAAATTTGAACTCAGGTCCTTCTGACTCCAAGGTTGTTGCTCTATCCACTGTACCACCTAGCTGTACCAGTGAAGGAAATTTAAAAAAGTCAACAGGATGTTCATTCAGATTCTGTAGGTTTTTCTTTCTTTCTTTCTTTTTTTGTTTTGCTGGTAAGACGTCTTACATGACTGAGAGAGTAGCTGCCTCCATCTAGGATGATCAGTTAGCAATGTTGTTATTAATGTGGACAATTTACTCTTGGTTCTGCTCCCTTCACTCATGAAAAATTCCTGTAATTCCTACCATGCTTCTACAGAATACAGCCATTCTTGGTTTCTTATAGAGCAACAGTAATCCATAATATTCACATACCATAACTTGTTCAGTCATTCCCCAACTGATGGGTATCCTCACAATTTCCAATTCTTTGCCACTACAAAAAGTGCTGCTGCAAGCATTTTGGAACGTGTGGGGTTTTTGCCATTTTTGTGATTTCCTCCAGATATTAGCCTAGTATTGTTAATTCTAGGTCACAGTGTATGCTCTTTGAGCATAGTTCCAAAATAGTTTCCACAAAGGTTGAATCAGTTCATAACTCCAAGAAAAGTGCATTAAAGTGCTATAACTTCTCCAAGATCAATTATTTCCCTTCTTATCATCTTAACCAATCTGACTTGTGAAATGGTATCTCATGGTTATTTTAATTTGCATTTCAAAAATCAAAAATGATTTAAAGCATTTATTCATATTATTACATATTTCTTTAATTTTTTTCATTTGAAAACTGTTTGTTCAAATCCTTTGTCCATTCATCAATTGGGGAATGGCCAACAAACTTATAAATTTGATTCAATAATATACAGTTATATATTTTCAAAATGAGAGCTTTATCAGAACCCCGAAATGTGAAAATTGTTTCCCAGCTTTCTGTTATTCTTCTAATCTTGGCAGCCCAGATTTTATTGGTCCAAAAACTTTTTTTTTAATTTAATGATTTCAAAAGTCATCCATTTTATAATATATAATTTACACCATGTCTTGTTTGTTCATAGGTTTCTCTGTTTCCACAGATCTAACAGATCGGTTAGTTGATCTATGGGTAACCCTTTATTTATAAATCCAGTACCCCTTTTGATCTTATGTGTGTATATATGCTTCATTTTTGCCATACTATTTTCCAGGTTTACCAACAACTTGTGTCAAATAATGAGGTATTATACCAGAAATTAATGTCTTTGGGTTTGTCAAACAGTAGATTATTGAAGTAGTTTGCTACTTTTCTTTTGAACTTATCCCAATTCATTCATCTATTACTCTTCTTCTTAACCAGGAACAGTAAGTTTTGATGGCTGCTATTTTATAATATAGTTTTAGATCTGGTAGAGCAAGACCATCTTCCTTTACATTTTTTTCATCAATTTCTTTTATATTCTTGACCTTTTATTGCTTCATGTGAATTTTGTTACTATTTTTCCTAGCTCCGTAAAATAGGTAATTGATTGATATGTCAATGACATATGTAATCAAATTTGGTTAGAAGGGTCATTTTTAATATATAATCTAAACCTACCCGCGAACAATTGTTATTTTGATCTGACTTGAAAAGTGCATTGTAAATGTTTTCATATACTTTCTGGACTTATCTTGAGAGTTATATTCAAAAGTATTTAATGATATTTGTTACTTTAAATGGAATTTTTCCTTCTATCTAGTGTTCTTGAGTTTTGTTGTTCATACATAGAAATGCTATGATTTGTGAGGGTTTACTTTATATCTTGCAACTTAACTGAATTTGTTAATTGTTTCAAGTAATTTTTAGATTATTTTATAGGGTTATAAAAATATAATATCTTATCTGCAAAAGTGAAAGTTTTCCATCCTCATTGCAAATTCTAATTCCTTCAAATTCTTCTTCTCTATTGCTAAAACTAGCATTTCTAATAATATATTGAAGAGTTATCATTATAATTGGTACCCTTGATTCACCCCTTGATTATACTGGAAATGTTTCTAGTTTATTCCTGTTACCTGCAATATTTGTTGTTGATTTTAGATATAAACTGCTTATTTTATATTAGGGGGAAACTCCAATTATTCCTATACTATCTAGTGTTTTTAACAGGAATGGGTGTTTTATTTTATCAAAGAATCTATTGAGATAATCATATGATTTCTGTTGTTTTAGTTATTGATATGCTCAGTTACATTGAGGGCTTTTCTATTATTGGATTATCCCTGCCTTCCTGGTATAAATCCTATTTGATCATAGTTGTAATCTCTTTGCTAAAATTTTATTTTAAATTTTTACATAAATGTTCATTAGGGAGATTGATCTAGCATTTAGTTTCGTCTGTTCTGGTTCTTTCTAGTTTAAATATCAGTTCATATTGTGTCATAAAAGGAACATGACAGAACTCCTATTTTTTTAAATAATTTATGTAGAATTGAAATTAATTATTCCTTAAATGCTTGTTAGAATTCTCTTGTAAATCCATCAAGAACTGGAGAATTTTTTCTTAGGGAATTTAATGATGGTTTCTTCAATTTCTTTTTTCTGAAATGAGGATTGTAAAATATTTTATTTCCTCTTCTGTTAATCTGGGTAGTATGTATTTTTTTAAATGTTCACTAAGGTTATCAATTTTACTGTCATATATTTGGACAAAATATATCCAAAATATGATCTTAATTGCCTCCTCCTTGGAGGTAATTTCATCATTTTCATTTATGATACAGGTAATTTCGTTTTCTACTTTAATTTGTTTTAAATTAGATAAACCAAAGTTTTGTCTATTTTATTGACATTTTCATCAAACCAAGTTCTAATTTTACTTATTCAGTTTATAGTTTTCTTACTTTCAAGTTTATTTTCAGAATTTCTAATTTGGTGTTTAATTAGGATCTTTAGTTCTTTCTCTAACTTTTTAAGTTTTACCCAATTCAATGAACTTCTTTCTCTCTATTTTATTCATATAAGCATTCAATGATATGAAAATTCCCCTAAAAACTTCTTTGTCTACATCCCCGAAATTTTGGTATGATGTCTCATTATTATCATTTTCTTGGCTATAATTACTGATTATTATTGCTGTTTGATCCATTCATTATTTAATGTTGTTTAGTTTACAAATTATTTTTGGTTTATCTTTCCATGACACTTTATTACATGTTATTTTTATTGCATTATGAACTGAAAATTTTGCATTTATTATTTCTGCCTTTCTGTATTTGATTATAAGGGTTTTTATGCCCTAGTGAATGTTCAGTTTTGGTATAGGTGTCATGTACTTCAGAAAAACATGGATATTATTTTCTTTTCACATTCAGCTTTTCATCAGAGGTCTGTCAAGTCTGTTTTCTAAGAATTTATTCATCTTATTAATTTCTCTCCTTTTTGTATTGTGATTAGATTTATTTTAGTTCTGAAACTGGCAGATTGAGATACTCTATTATCTCAGGTTTGTTTCTATGTCTCCATGTAGTTCATTTAGTTTCTTCTCTAAGAATCTGAATGCTATACCACTGAGTACATACGTGTTTAACAACGACATAATTTTATTGCCTGTGGTGCCTTTTAAGATGATTTAGTTACCTTCTTCATTCCTTTTAATGAGATCTATTTTCGTTTTTGCTTTATCTGAGATCTGGATTGATAGCCCTGATTTTTTTTTTTTTTTTTTTTGCTTTGGCTGAAGCATAAAGTCTTTTGCTCTAGCTTTTTACCTTTATACTGTGTGTATCTTTCTTCTTCATGTGTTTTTTTTGTAAAAAAGATATTGTAGAATTGTGATTTTTAATTCATTCTGCTATCAACTTATGTTTTATGGGAGAGTTCATCCCATTCACACTCTTAAGTTTACTCATTCTTTATTTTTCTCCATGTTATCTTTCCCCAATTATACTTTTCTGTTTCCTTCTCTCTTATTCCTCTTTCTGCTACTTTTCCCCTTTAACTCTGAATTGTAACTTCCAGTTAATTTTCACTAAAACCTTTGCCCTTCCATTTATCAATTTCTTTTTCCTTCTTCTTGTCCCCTCTCATTCCCTATAGAGTAGGATATATTTTTAAGCTCATTTAGGAAGGTATATTTATTCTCTGTATTTGAAATCGATGTAACAGGATTTAATCAGTGTACATACTTTTTCTTATTTCCTGTATAATAATGGGTCTTTCTGCCCCTTCATCTGGTTTTATTCATATACTAATGCCTAGACTTCTCCTTTTTTATGTTTTTGTTGTTTCAAAGGACTGGGAATCAAAGTACAATAGATCATTGGTTGATTGGCTGATCACTTGATTGATAAACAACATTGCCTCAGTCACTGAGTTGCTTTCCTTCTTTCTTCATTACAAATACACTTTTCTATAGTCATGAATCACATCAGCTTATTTATTCTTATTCTTTACTCCCTCTTCAGGTAGTCTCCATGGACATACAATCCTCATGAGCTAAAGTATCTGGCAAAGTCATATAATTTCATCAACCATATGGACCCCAACCCCAAGTATAATCTATCCCATACTCCCCACCTTTAATTCCTTAATTATGGTATTTAAACTCATGTTAACTAAAGAATGAACTAAAATAAGTCTGGTTCCTAATTTCTTTGTGTCCAATCCTTCTAAGTACTATGGTACTACAAACTTCTAAGTATCTAAGAAAGTAAAGTCACTCCTGGTTCAATTAAGCAAAGTGCCTCTAAGTACTCGAAATACTGGGATACTCTGAAGATTTCTTTAAGAATTTAACAATTGATTTTAAATTATGAGAGTCACTGGCACAGAACCCAGCATAGGATGCCCTCATCAGAAAAAGTTCTGAGCTCTGTGAGCAAGACAAAATCAAAGGCAGCACGAGACACATAAGTTTTGAGTAAACACTCTAGCTTTTCACCCAGACTATTTGGGCATAACTTCTGGTAGAACATGATGAGCTTATATTGGTCTGATCAACCACCGTTGGACTCCCTGTAATTTCTCTCAAATATATTGGTATGATTTTGATTAGCTGCAATAAAATGACAAGAACCAAACATACACATATCCTCTAAGTATAATCTCTTCTACTATATTCAACCCCTAACTACCCTAAGAGAAATACAGTTGTCAAGAATTACAAGATTTATCTTCTCTTGTAGAGCTGTATTCAATTTTAATTTCTTGAGTAATATTTGTTGTATTGTTTTACCTCTTTCTATTCACCTTTCCATGCATCTCTTGAGACTTGTATTTGAAGATTGAATTCTTCATTCAGCTTTGATCTCTTGATCAGGAAATTTTCAAAGTACACTATTTTATTGAATATCTATTTTTCCCCTGAATTCTGTGGGGGAATTCGTGATTGGAATACAAAGGCCTTTGCCCTCCACAATACCATATTCCAGGTCCTCCAGTCATTTAATGTTGAAGCTGATAAGTCCTCTGTAAGACTGATTGTACTTCCTTTGTATTTTTTACTTTTTAGCTAACTGCAGTACTTTCTCCTTTTTTGGAGAATTCTTGAATTTGACTACGGCAGACCTAGGAGTTATTATCCTGGTGTCTCTTTCTGGAAAAGTCTGTGTATTCTTTCAATGGCTATATTTTCTTCTTCATATAGCAGATCTGGATAGTTTTCCTTGATAATTTCCTGCAATATATTAGCCAGGTTTTTTTTTTGTTGTTGTTATCTTGACTTCCTGGTAGACCAATAATCTGTAAATTATCTCTCCTGAGTATCTTATAAAGGTCTGGTTTTCCTAATAGGTAGTATATGTTTGCTTCAGTTTTGTGAGTCTTTTTACTTTGCCTGATGGAGTCTTAGTCTCTCATATATTCATCGGTGTCTATTTGTCCAAATCCAACTCATAGGCTTTTGTTTTCTTTATTTAGCTTTTGTGTTTACTTTCTACTTGGTTATTTTATTATTGCTGAGATCCATTCCCTTTCCAGTTGATTGATTTGAGTTTTAAATGCATTCCTTTTCAAGTTTGTCAATTTTATTCTTTTTCTAGTGAGTAATTTTAAATTTTAAATGAGTTGATTTAGGACTTCTGGGGTGGAACCAGTAAAGCAGTGTGAAGATAACACAATCCCAGTGGTTTCCCTCCTGGACCATATAGTCAACATCTGGGCTACTGACAAGCCAGAGATCAGCTCCCAATCCCAGAATAAAATGTTTAGACTATACTCCCTCTACTCCAGGATTAGAGCTCAGACATTTCAAAATGAGTAAAAAAACTAAACAGTGTTAACATAATAGAAAGCTATTATGCAAGTAAAGATGATAGCAGAAGAAGAAAACAGTGAAAACTTGCCAAAAGTGGGAGTTGCAAAAGAGTCAAGGAAGTGGACTCAAATCCAAAAGTTCATAGAAGAATTTAAAAACAGAATTTAAAAACCAAAGAAGAGAGTAAGTAGAAAAATAGAAAAAAGAAATGAGTCATGCAGGAAAATTATGAAAAATTGATCCAACAAATCAAATCCTTTTAAAGTAAAAATAATCAATTGGAAATGCAATGTAACTCTTCTAAAAATAAAATCAATCAAGGAAGTAAAAAAATGCACCTGAAGAAAATAAAACCCTGAAAAACTGGACAAATAAAAACCACTGAATTTACAAGACTACAATATTCCATCCAACAAAGAAAAAAAGTAAAAAAAAATGAATAAAAGAAAAAGTATCTTTTAGAAAAAAGCAAAACAACCTGGAAAAGAAAGGCAAGAAATATAATTCACTAATTAATGGAGTACTAGAAAGCTTAGATCAAAATAAAGAACCTGGAAAACTTCTTGCAGGAAAGTATCAGGGATAACGTCCAAATCTGCTAGAACAAGAAGGCAAATTAGGCATTGAAAGTTTACACAGAAGTCCTCCAGAAAGAGACCCCAGGATAAAAACTCCAGGTGCTTTTATAGCCAAATTCCAGAATTCTCAAATAAAGGAGAAACCTACTGCAAGCAGCAAAAAGAAATGATTTACATGCAAAGAAAACATAATCAGACTTACATTGGACTTTTCACCTTCATTATTGAAGGACCAGAGGATGAAGATTTCATATGCCAGAGGGCAAAAGATCTTAGATTACAACCAAAAATTTACTTTTCTGCAAAATTCAGGATATATTGTTAGTGGAAAAGATGAATGTTGAAAAGAAAAGAATTATTCAAAAATTTCCTGATAAAAAGCCTAGAAGTGAACATACAGAACTCATGAGATGATAGAAAGGTAGATGAAAAGGAGAAAAAAATAATAAAAAATGATACACAAAATCATCAAATTGTTTGCAAGGGAAGATACAACACTTGTGACTCCTAAGGAATTATATTAATCTTGGTACACCTAAATGGTTTAATATAATTGAAGTGAAAGGATTTATAGGATATGGGTATGGTTTGTTTTTGTCTTTCAGTCTGAGAGGACCAAGATGATCTCACTATGTTTGAGACAAAATGCCTAGATGAACAGCAGGGTTATTTACTCTGAACTTGTGTGTCTCTGTTTCCTTTGACCTACTTTAATTCTGCTTTGATCACAAAGCTTAGCACTTTGATGAAGGCATCCTTTGCTAAGTGGTCCTGAGTAAGCGTCTCTCCCATACCTTATAATCAATTGTAAAGTTCTGAAGAGAGACTTTCAGTGTCCCAGTACTTAGAGCATTGTGTGACACTACATTTAATTGATTTTAGAGTCAGAGATTGAGAACTTCCTTAGAAGGGTTCTACAATCAATATTTTAGTTAATGAGGATTTAACTACCTTGGTTGGGAGTGTTAAAGGAGGGGAGTGTTAAAGAAAGAGTTTGCTTGTATGTGGTGAAGGTGGGGAACAAATGGTTCATGAAATGATTTGGCTTTGGATGATAATTTGGGTCATGAGAATTGTGTGTACTTAGTGGTTCTCGAAAGGGGGTAAGGGATAAAATGATTATAATTTGATGTAATTCATGAATCCTAAGAACTGAATTTCTAATAAGGGGGAAGGGGAGGATACTTAGTGACTATGAGGCAATGTTGTTTATCAAACAATCAAGCAATCTGTGACTGTATTTTGAGGTTAACAAACAATCAAGCAATCAATTAATCAAATTTGGATTGATGATACTTTATTGATAGTACTTCTCTCAATAAATAAATTCAGATGAAGAGGCACAAATAAATATTATATTAGAGGAAAAGAATGGAAGGTGTAAACAACAAATACATTCTATTAAATAGATTTGATCCAAAGAGGGGCTAAGATACATTACCATTCACTTAAAAATCTATCCTACTAGACAAGAAGTGGGAGGGTGAGGGAAATAAAAGGAAAGAAGGGACCAATAAAAGGAAAGGTGAAGGCATAAGTGAAAATAAAATAAAATTTTAAATGAAAAGTTAAAGGAGAAAGGGAATAAAACTTTAGTGAGGAGGAATAAGAGAAAAGGAATGAGTAAAATGTAAATTGGGGAAACATAACATGGAGGGAAATACAAAATTGTTAATCATAATTGTAAATGTGAATGGGATGAAGTCTCCCATAAAACAGAAGTAGATAGCAGAATGGACAAAAACAAGAATGCTACAATGCATTGTTTACAAGAAATACATTTGCAGCCAAGAGATGCACACAGGTAAAATGTGAAAGGATGGAGGAAAATATATTATGCTTGAGTTGAAGTTAAAAAATCAAGTTTTTGCAGTCCTTATCTCAGATAAAGCAAAAGCAAAAATTAATCTTGCCAAAAAAAGTATGGGGAAGGAAATTACATCTTAAAAGTCACAATTGGTAATGAAGCTATATATCATTTTGAAACACGTATGCATTTAGTCATAAAGTATTCAAATTACAAGAAGAAAAATCTGTGAATAGCAGGGAGAAAATAGATATCAAAACTTTAATAATGGGGTAGCACAACCTCCCTCTCTCAGAAATAGATAAATGTAATCACAAAATAAATAAGTTAAGAAGATGAATAAAGGGATGGATAGGTGACACAATGAATATAGAACTGGCTGTAGACTTGGAGGACAGAGTTCAAATCTGGCCTCAGACTATTAATGGTTACCTATCTCTGTGACCTTGGACAAGTCACTTAAACTCATTGTCTTGTCAAAAATAGATGAATGAAGTCTCAGAAAACTGAGATATAATAGACTGCTAATGAAAACTGAATGGAGAGAGAAAAGAATATATCTTTGTCTCTGCAGCACGTGGTATCTATACCAAAATTGATCATGTACTAGAGCATAAAACTTTACAATCAAATGCAGAAAGGCAGAAAAAATAAATACCTACTTTTCAGATCAAGATGAAATAAATATCTCATGCAATTAAAGGTCATGGAAAGATAAACCAAAAATTAATGGGAGACTAAATAATTTTGCTTTAAATAATTAGTGGATCAAACAGCAAATCATAAACATAATAAAAAATTATATCCAATAAATGATAACAAGGAGACACCACACCAAAATTTATGGGATATAGCCGAGGCAATTTTTAGGGTAAATGTTATAGCTCTAAATTTTTATCTTAAAAAATAGAGAAAGAGGAGAATAATGATTTGAGTGTGCAACTAAAAAAGCTAGAATAAAAAAAATTAAAGATCCCCCAATTTAATACCAAATTAGAAGTTCTGAAAATCAAGGGACAGATTAAGTTGAATGCAAGAAAACCTTTGATCTAATAAATAAAACTAAGATTTGGTTTTATGTTAAATCCAATAAAAGAGATAAACCTTTGGCTCACCTGATTTTAAAAAAAGGAAGAAGATTAGCAATTTTCCTGTATCAAAATGAAAATTGTGAACTCAATAAATGAAGAAGAAATTAAAGACATAAATCAGAGGGTATTTGCTGAACTTTATGCCTATGAATTTGATAACCTCAGTTAAATGGATGATTAATTAAAAAAAACTACAAACTGCCTAGATGAACAGAGGAGGAAATAAAATACTTTAAAATCCCCATTTCAGAAAAATGAAATTGAAAAAATTATCAATGAACTCCCTAAAAAAATCTCCAGTTACAGACAGATTTACAAGTGAATTCTACGATACATTTAAGGAACAATTAATTCCCATTCTACACAAACTATTTAAGAAAATAGGAAATGGGGGCGGCTAGGTGGCATAGTGGATAAAGCACCAGCCTTGGAGTCAGGAGTACCTGGTTTCAAATCCAGTCTCAGACACTTAATAATTACCTAGATGTGTGGCCTTGGGCAAGCCACTTAACCCCATTTGCCTTGCAAAAGCCTAAAAAAAAATAAAATAGGAAATGAATGCATTCCTTTTATGACATCAATATGGTGCTTTTAGCTAAAGCACAACGAAGCAAAACTGAAGAAAATTATAGACCAATCTACCTAATTGACATTGTTGCAAAAATCTTAACAAAGAGATTACAGGATTCCTAGGGAAAAAAAAAAAACTCTAATCAGGTAGGATTTATACTTGGTAGGTAGGGATGGTTCAATATTAGGAAAACACTGAACATAATTGAACATAACAATAGCAAAACAAACAGAAATCATGATTATCTCAATAGTCAAATTGAGATATCTCAATATGTCACCCAAATAAAGTCAGATGAAAAAGTCTTTATAAAACATAACATCAATTTTTATTAAAAAACATTAGAAAGTATAAGAACAAAGGGAATTTCCCCTAAAATAATAAGCAGTGTCTGTCTAATACCATCCAAAAATATTATATGCAATTTGGATAAAATAAGAGCATTTCCCAAAATTACAGGGATGAAACAAGGATGTCCATTATCACTAATACTCTTCAATATTCAATATTGTATTAGAAATATTACAATATTCAATATTGTATTAGAAATGTTAATTTTCTCATACTGCAGGAATCAGAATTGACAATGAGGAAGCAAAGCTTTTATTCTTTGCAGATGATATGATGGTACACTTAGAAAACCAAGAAAATTATCATAAAACCTACTTGAAGCAATTAAGAAATTCTACAAAGTTTAGGGATATCAAATATACTAACAAAAAACATCAGCATGTTTATTTATGAACAATAAAGTCCAAGAGCAAGAGATAAAAAGTGAAATTCCATTTAAAGTACTTACATATAACATTAAATACATGGCACTCTGCCTCCTAGGACAAGCCTCAAAATTCTATGAACACAATTACAAAACACTTCTCATCCAAATAAAGTCTGATCTAAGCAATTGGAACAATATCAGTTGCTAATGGTTAGGTAGCTAATAAAGTAACACTGACAAGTCTATCCAAATTAAATTACTTATTTAGTGCTATACCAAACAAACTATGACAAATTATATTCTCAAGTTAAAAAAAAGTAAAAAATGCATCTGGGGGAATAAGAAATCACAAATATTAAATGAACTAAAAAAATATAAAGTAAGTTCTGTTCTAGCTCTACCAGATCCAAAACTATATGCTAAAAAGCAGCAGTCATCAAAAATGTTTCATACTGGTTAAGAAACAGAGTAAAGGATCAGTAGATTACAATAGTTTCAAACCCAAAGACATTAACTTCTGGGATAAGAACTCACTTTTTGACAAAAATTGTTGTGAAAAAATCTGAAAATTTCTTAGTAAAAACTAGACATAGTCGCAGATCTCACATCCTATAACAAAATAAGGTCAATACTGGGTTTAGACATAAATGCAACAACTTAACAGACTAAGGAATTCTCTGTCAAAGCTATGCAAAGGGGAGAAATTTATTACCAAGCAAGACAGAGTAATTATTAATTACAAAATCGAATAATTTTCTTTTTAGATTTTTCAAGGCAGTGGGGTTAAGTGGCTTGCCCAAGGACACACGGCTAGTTAATTAACACGTGTCTGAGGTCGGATTTGAACCCAGGTACTCCTGACTCCAAAGCCTGTGCTCTATTAACTGCGCAACCTAGCTGCACTTAAATTGAATGATTTTGACTTTATTAAATTGTAAAAGTTCATGCTCTAATAAAACAAATGCTTCTAAAAATTAGAAGGAAAACAGAATACTGGGAAATAATTTTCACAGCTGGGGGTTCTGATAAGGGTCTCATTTTTAAAATATGCAGAGAATTACAACGAATTTATAAGGTTACAAGCCATTCCCTAGTTGATAAGTTGTCAAAGAATATGAATAGACAGTTTTCAAAAGAAGAAATTAAACCTATATATAATTATATGAAAAAATGCTCCAGGGGAGGCTAGGTTGCACAGTGGATAGAGCACTGGCCCTGGAGTCGGGAGTACCTGAGTTCAAATCCAGTCTCAGACACTTAATAATTACCTAGCTCTGTGGCCTTGGGCAAGCCACTTAACCCCATTTGCCTCACAAAAACCTAAAAAAAAAAAAAATGCTCCAAATCACTATTGATTAGAGAAATGCAAATTAAAACCACAATGTAGTATCATCTCATACCTCTTAGATTAGCCCAGATTAGAAAAAGGGAAAATGATCAATGTTGGTGAGGATGTGGAAGGACTGATAGAGTTGTGAAAGAATCTAACCTTTCTGAAGAGCAATATTAAACCATATCCAAAGAGCACTATAACTAATAATTTTGGCCCAGCAATTCCAATATTATGCCCATATAAAAAAATGGGAAAAGTTCCACATGTCCCCAAAATATTCATAGAACCTCTAGAAATTGAGGGAATACTCATCAATTGGGAAATATTTGAATAAATTACAGTATATGAATAGTATAGAATAATATTGTTCTTTAAGAAGCCATAAGTGTACTCTAGAGAAACATGGAATAAATTACTGGATCTGATGCTGAGCAAGGGAAAAGCAAAATGAAAAGAACATTGTATGCATTAACAATAACATTGTGAATTGATCAGTATAGATGGATGCAGCTACTCTTAGCAGTTCAGAGAGTTAGGACAACCCTATTAGATCTCCTATGGACAATACTGTCAACCATTCAAATGAAGAAAAACAAATTAAAACAAAATAAAAATTTAAAAACCTTTCTGAATCTGAACATAGCATTCACTTTTAAAAATATTTACTTATGTATTTCTTTCCTTTCCTATAGTTTTTCTTTTTTCCCCCTTAATCCTAATTCCTCATACAGGGAATGACTATTCTGTAAAAATGTACAGAACACATGTTTATATAGAATATTCACCTATTTTGTTAGCTGATGAGAGGACAGGGGTGGTAAGGAAGGGTTGAAGGAAATTATGTCACTTAAAATATGTATATTCTTGTGGATTGATGTTGAAAACTTTCATAATATGTAACTAAAAAAATAAAATAAAAACATCAATTAAAAAATACAAGAGTTGATATCTTTAGTCAAATATTCATAATTTTCTTGCATGGTTCTCTCTCCTTTTTTTCAATTTTTCTTCCTCTTTACTTCGGCTTTTAAATTCTTTTTTTTAATTTCTTCTATGAGATTTTGGATTGGAGATCAATTCATTTTTATTGCCTTCTCCTGAAGTGGCATATTTTCATCTCTATCTGTATAGTAGCTGTTTATAATTAGTAATTTTCATCTCTTTTGTTCACTCTAATTGGTTGAAGTATAGGAAGCATAGACCCAAACTTTTTGGGCTGGGTCTGGAGTCTCATCCCTGGATTATCACTTGACAAGATGTTGGCTATGCAGCCCAGGCATTGCCTATGGAGAGGTTTCTCTGCTTCTTCATGCCCAGGTTCTGCTTTCCCAGTGGTTTCTTCCCAACCCAGACCTGACTTTTGACCCAGTATTCACAGGGTTCACACATTTTTGCCATAGAAACCCTCCTTACAGGCTTTCTGTCTAACTGATGGAATCTGTGCTTTTCTCTAGCTGCTGGAACTTGGACTGAACTGAGACTATAAGACACCAAAGAGTCAGACCTTCAGTGATTATCCTCCAAGAGGTCTACAGTTGAAAATTTATTTTGATCTTGTCTTTTTTTTTTGTTGGGATCTGTAGTTTTTATGCCATTGTGGAGCTATAAAAAATGGGAAAATTTTAGTGTTGCATAGGAAAAAAGCTCCGGGAACAAGCTGGCTTCATAACATCAACTTGGCTCCATGCCAGAAGTCCTACCACTCAATAGTAATTTAAATCTTTTTATATGATATAAATAAATATAAATGACTTTGATTTTATTATCTGAAAACTGACTATTAATACCGTTTTTTCAGATTCCTTCACTGTGGATGAACATGACCTCAATCTCAGCTGCTGCATTGATGGCAAATAATTCACCTTTGAAAGGTTACAAGACAAGAAGAAAGTGGAGGGAGTGTTGGTACATGGTTTTCCACTTGCAGATACTTGTACAGACTATGAAGCATAAATGTAAGAAAGTATGGATCAATTCTGTTAATTTTTGTTTAAATATTAACACCAAGAAAACACAGGTGCTCCATCAGCCAGCATCAGATCATTCTTATGTGGAACTATTTATTTCAGCAAATAGAGAAGCTTTGAGGTCTGTGGACAAGTTCACTTGAATTGGTAGTGTCCATTACAAGGAGGTATACATTGACAATGAGATTGACACCTGCATTGTCAGAGCTAGCTCAGTATTTGCAATGCTTTGAAAGAAAGTATGGGAGAGAAGTATTAGACTGACTGTCTACAAACTGAAAGTCTACAGAGACATGTTGACCTCATTACTATATGGTTTTCAAAGCTGGATAATCAGAAAATTGAATCATTTCCTTTAATGGTGTCAGGAAGCATCTGAAGTTGACCTGGTAGTAGAAGATACCAGACACTGAGGACTTTTCTCAAGCTAAATTACCAAGTATTCCAACATTGCCACAGTGATTACAAGTTCAATGGGTTGGTCACACAGTTAGAATGCCAGGCATATGCTTGCCAACAAATAAAATGCTTTTTGGTGGAGAACTCACACATGGCAAGCACTCATAGGGGGTCAGAAGAAGAGATACCAAAACACCCTGAAGATCTCATTGAAGAACTTTAGAATTAGTTGTACTGCTTGGGAATCACTGGCACAGCATCACCCAGCATGGCATGCCCTCATCAGTGAGGGTTGTGCATTCTATGGGGAAGGCAGAATTGAGGCAACTCAAAGAAATCATGATATCCATTAAGTTTACAGTACCCACTCCAGGTATTAACATAAACTATTTGTGACGAGGGAGATGGAGACAAGATGGTGACATGAAGACAGGTATTCCCATAAACTCATTCCCCCCAAAACTCCAAAAGTCATCAAATTTTGATTCTAGTCAAAATTCAGAGAGTCAAAACCCACAGAAAGACTGAGTAATACAATTTCCCAGTCCAAGACAACTTAGAAATTCCACAGGAAATATCTGTTTCACCAGGACAAGGGGTTGGAAAGAATCACAGTGCAACACAACTTGGTCTGTGGTCCCCAGGACCACCTGAGTCTGTAGCAGAGGGGCAGTTTCCAGAACTTTTGGTCCAGGGATCAGCATGGAAAAATGGAAGGAGTGGTGAGAGAATTCTGCTACACCAGAATGTGGCAGTCTTAGAGCAGCCCTGTGGTAAGACCCTGCAGCAGGAATCAGCAGAGCCACTCAGAACTTGGGGGGTCAGGGGAGACTGCAGATATCTCTTTGCTTTCCCTGGAACAGGACATTGCTGCATGCCCACACTCAGATCCAATTTTCATTTTGGGCTCCCATACTACCATAGCTGAGCAGAGACCCTCCTCAAAGCTCTAGGGCAGAGGGGAGGGCCTGTGGTCATCCACATACTAAAGCACAGCCAAAAGAGTTGTCAGAACCTCTCAAAAGACTTTGGAGGAATTGAGGTCCCTGCAGATTATCTGATAAAACCCCAAAGCCTTGGAAGTGTGGTAACTCAGTCACAGGCTGAGGAAATGAGTAAATATGATAAAAAGAAGAATCTGACCATTACTTTGGTTCCATGGAGTACTAAAATACATACTCAGAAGATGATAGAATTGAAGCTTCTCTATCCAAAACTTCCAAGAGAAATAGAAAATGGATTCATCCAATAGATGAGGTAAAAAAAGACTTTGAAAAGCTATTAAGGGAGGTACAGGAAAAATTGAAAGGAGAAATGAGGGTGATGCAGATAAATCATGAAAACCAAATCAACAGCTTGGTGAAAGAAATACAAAAATACTGTAGAAAAAATATTAAAAAAAAACAGTTTAGGCAAAATGGAAAAAGGAAGACAAAAGGCAAATGAGGAGAAGAATGCCTTAAAAAGCAGAATTTTTCAGCTGAAAATGGATATGACAAAGCTTTCTGAAGAAAATAGCTCCTGCAAATGCAGAATGGAATTAAAGGAAACTGATGTCTTTGGGAAATCAGGAAGAAATAAAACTGTACCAAAAACAATTAGAAGAAAATGTGAAATATCTCAATGGAAAAAACAACTGATCTTGAAATCAGAGCCAGAAGAGATAATTTAAAAATTATTGTGCTATCTGAAATTCACAACCAGAAAAATAGTCTAGACTTCATTTTTCAAGAAATAATACAGCAAAATTGACCTAATATCCTAGAATCAGTGGGTTAAAAAAAATTGAGGGAATTCACCAAATACATCCTGAAAGAGATCCCAAAGGAAAAAAATTCCAGGAATATTACAGTCAAATTCCAAAACTCCCAATTCAAAGAGTAAATGTTAAAAGCTATAATTAATTCAACTACCATGGCTCTATTGTCAGTATTACATAGAATTTTGCAACGTCTACATTAAGGGCTAGTAGGGCTTGGAATATGATATTCTGCATGGCAAAAAGATCTTGATTTACAACTGAGAATCAACAATTAAGCAAAATTGAACATCCTCTTTCAGGGCAAAATATAGACTTTCTTTTTATTAAAGAAAGATTTTATTTATTTAGATTTTGCAATTTTCCCCTATTCTTGCTCCCTCCCCCCACACCCCACAGAAGGCTGTCTGTTAGTCTTTACATTGTTTCTATGCTATACATTGATCTAAGTTAATTGTGATGAGAGAGAAATCATATCCTTAAGGAAGAAAAGTAAAGCATAAAAGATAGCAAAATTACATAATAAGATAATGCCCCCTCCAATTGAAAGACTTTTGTTTGGACTTTCTTCAATCTCCACTGTTCTTTCTCTGGATGCAAATGGTATTCTCCATCACAGATAGCCCCAAAATTATTCCTGATTGTTGCCTTGATCAAATGACCAAGTCCATCAAGGTTGATCAACTGCCCCCATGTTGCTGTTAGGGTATACAGTGTTTTTCTGGTTCTGCTCATCTATTTCAGCATCAGTTCAACCAAATAATCCTATGATTCCCTGAATTCCCATCATTCCTGTTTTCTAATAGAACAATAGTTTTCTATAACATGCATATACAACAGTTCATTAAGCCATTTGCTATCTGAAGGACATTCACTTAATCTCCAATTCTTTGCCACCACAAACAGGGCTGCTATGAATATTTTCCTCTAAGTGATGTTTTGACCCTTTCCCATAATCTCTTCAGGATATTGACCCAGTAGTTGTATTGCTGTATCAAAGGGTATGTACATTTTTGTTGCCCTTTGGGTGAAAAACCAAATTGCTCTCCAGAAAGTTTGGATGAGTTCACAGCTCCACAAACAATACATTAGTGTCCCAGATTTCTCACATCCCTTTCAACATTGATCATTGTACTTTCTAGTTGAAATAGCCAGTCTGAGTGGTATGAAGTGGCACTTCAAGTATTATTTAATTAGAATTTCTCTAATAAGTAGTGATTTAGAGCAATTTTTCATATGACTATGGATGACTTTGATTTCTTCATCCGTAAAGTGCCTTTGCATAACCTTTGACCATTTGTCAATTGGGGAATGGCTTGTGTTTTTGAAACTTTGACTAAGTTCTCTGTATATTTTAGTAATGAGTCCTTTTTGAGAAATAATAGTTTTAAAATTTTTTCTCAATTTACATTTCTTCTTCCTTTGGTTGCAGTGCTTTTTGTATATACAAAATCTTTTTAATGTAGTAATCAAAATTAGCTCGTTTCTTTTAAATGATGTTATCCATCTCTTCCTTGGTCATAGAATGTTTCCCTTTCCATAGATCTGACAGGTATACTACTCCTTGATCTTCTAGTTTGCTTTTAATATTTTTTTATGTCTAAATCGTGTATCCAGTTTGATCTCATATTGGTATAGGGTGTGAGGTGTTGGTGTAATCCAAATTTCTTCCATACTAACTTCCAATTTTCCCAAAAGTTTTTTATCGAAGAGAGACATTTATCCCAATAGCTGGACTCTTTGGGCTTATGAAACATCAGATTACTATAGCCATTTCCTGCTATCACACCTAGTCTAGTCCACTGTTCCACCACTCCATTTCTTAGCCAATACTAGACAGTTTTGATGACTGATGCTTTATTTTATAATGTTATATCTGGTAAGGCTAAGCCACCTCCTTTTGAATCCCTGAAAATTCTCCACTTTTTATTTCTCCATTTGCATTTATTGCAATTTTTTCTAACTCATCAATGTAATTTTTTGGAATTTTGATTGGTAGGACATTAAACAAGTAATTTAGTTTTGGTAGAGTCATATTTTTTTAAAAATTTTATTTGCTTAGCATATCCAGGAGCAGTTGATGTTTGCGCAGTTATTTAAATCTGATTTTATTTATGTGAGAAGTGTTTTGTAATTGTTTTCAAAACAATATTGAGTCTGCCTTGGTAGGTACATTCACAGGTATTTCATTTTATCTCAGGTTACTTTGAATGGGATTTCTCTTTCTAGATCTTTCTGCTGTATCTTACTAGTCTTATGTAGACATTTTGAGGATTTATGATTTATTTTATGTCCTGTGACTTTGCTAAAGTTGCTAATTATTTCTAGTCAGTTTTTAAGATGATATTTTGGGTTTCTCTAGGTATAACATCATATAATCTGCAAACAGTGAGAGTTTTATCTTTTCCTTTCCTATTCTAATTGCTTCATTTTTTTCTTCTCCTATGACAGAATATGAAATTTGTAATACAAAATTGAACATTTTATATGAATTTTTTTTGATAATGGGCATTCTTATTTCACCCTGATCTTATTGGAAATGCTGCTAGCCTATCCCCAATACATATAATGCTTGTTGATTTTTCACATAGATACTGCTTATCATTAAAGGAAAAATCCAATTATTCCTACACTCTCAAGTGTTTTTAGTAGGAATGGGTGCTGTATTTTGTCAAAAGATTTTTCAAAAGATAATTTTGTTATTGATATAATTAATTATACTAACAGTTTTCCTAATATTGAACCAACTCTGCATTCCTGGTATAAATCCTACTTTAACCATAAGGTACTATCCTACTAATAACTTGTAGTAGTCATTTTGCTTAGATTTTATTTAAGATTTTTCCATCAATATTCATCACGGAGATAGGTCTATGATTTTTTTCCCTCTGTTTTAACTATTCCGTGTTTAGGCATCAGCACCATATTGTTGTTACAGAAAGAGTTAAGCAGAGTTCCATCTTTACCGACTTTTCCTGAGAATTTATATAGAATTGGAAACTATTGTTCTTTAAATGGTTGATAGAATACACTCGTGAATCCATCTGGCCCTAAAGATTTTTACTTATGTCGTTGAATGATGGGTTATTGAAATACTTTCTCTGAGACAGGATTGTTTAGGGTTTGATTTCCTCTTCATTTAATCAGGGCCACTTATATCTTTCTAAATATTCATCCATTTCACTTAGATTGTCAAATTTATTGGCATTGAGTTGGGCAAAAGAGTTCTGCATTATTACTTTAATTTTCTCCTCACTGGTGGTGAGTCCATTTATGATACTAGCAATTTGGTTTTCTTCTTTCTTTTTTTTAATCAAATTGAGCAGTGGTTTATAGTATTTACCAATTTTATTTTTTTTTATTATAGCAACTCTTGGTTTTATTTATTACGTCAACAGTTTTCTTGTTTCAAATTTGTTAATTTGTCCTTTAATTTCTAGTATTTCTGATTTGGTATCTAATTGGGTTTTTAAATTTTTCTTTCTCTAATATTTAGTTGCATATTTTGTTCATTGATTTCCTTTCTACAATTATTTATGTAAGCTTTTAAAGATATAATATATCCCCTGACAGCCACCTTGGGTGTATCCCATAGGTTTTGCTATGTTGTTTCATTATTGTCACTATCTAGGATGAAATAATTAATACTTTTTTATAATTTCTTGCTTGATCCACTCATTGTTTTACATTTTTGCAAAGCAAATGGGGTTAAGTGGCTCACCCAAGGCCACACAGCTAGGTAGTTATTAAGTGTCTGAAACTGGATTTGAACCCAGGTACTCCTGACTCCAGGGCCAGTGCTTTATCCACTCTGCCACCTAGCTTCCCCAATCCACTCATTCTTTAACATGAGGTTATTTAGTTTCCAATTAGTTCTTGACTGATATATCCCTGACATTATATTGCATATGATTTTATAGCATTATGATCTTAGAAAGATGTATTCACTATTTTTGCCTTTCTGCAATTGATTATTAGGTTTTTTGCCTTAGTTCATGGTCAATTTTTGTGTAAGTGCTGTGTACTGAAGAAAATAAAAGTATATCTCTTTCTATCGCCATTCAATTTCCTCTATCAGTCTTTCAAATCTAGGTTTTCTAACAATATATTTATCTACTTAACTTCCTTCTTGTTTATTTTATGGTTTGATTCATCTAAATCTGAGTGCAGGACATTGAGTTCTCACACTACTAGTTTTGTTCTCGATGTCTTTTTGTAGCTCTTTCAATTTCTTCTCTAACAATCTGGATGCTATACTATTGGTTTCATACAGATTCAGTATTGAAATTACATTATTGTCTATGGTACCATTTGGGAGCATATTCTTTTCCCTTATGTCTTTTAAGGCTATCTATTTTTGCAGCTGCTTTGTTTGGGATAAGGATTGCTACTCCTGCTTTTTTTCATTTCACCCAAAGCAAAATATATTTTGCCTCAACATTTTACCTTTACTTTATATGTATCTCTCTGCTTGAAATGAGTTTCTTGTAAGCACAATTAATGTGACAATTTCTAAAATTCATTATCTTAGATCATGTGTTCTAAAGTTGGAATCTCTGAATTTAAGAAAGGGAAGAAGAAAGAGTTGACCAGTTGTTAGATTTTTTGTCTAACTTTTCATGACCCCATGTTGATTAGTGAGGATATTGAATGGTTTGCCATTTTTTGGTTTGCCCATTTTACAGATAAGGACACTAAATCAAATAAGGCTAATTATTTACCAAGTCACACAGTGAATTAGTGTCTGAGGCCAAAATTAAACTCATGAAGGTGAGTCTTTTTTTTTAATAAAAGAAATCAAATCTCTAAAATTCAATTATCTATCAGATAATTGAATTTTAGAGATTTGATTTCCTTTATAATACTCTGTATTTTATTTTACATTTTCAATGTATTATAAGAAGGACTACATATCCTTTATTATACTTCCAAAGGGGACCACCATCACCACCATCATCTTCGATAAAATCTGTATAACATTTAATCTGTGCCAAATATTTTGGTGTTTTCTACATACAAATCATATGATCCTTCTGCTATTACATTTTACAGATGGAAAAAACTGAGATAATTAATTTACATGATTCACTCAAATGAGTGAAATATTCAACTAGTAAGTGTTTGGGGCCAGATTTTAATTTGGAACTTTTTGACTTCAGAACAAACAGAGATCTAATAAATCACATATTAGATTTACAATTTTTTTAAAACAAAAAACCTCCTTCAGTAATTAATCTCTCTTTACAAATTCAAGATGAAATATTCTCTGAAAATTATGACCTTAGAAATTTGCTTAAATCACTGAGAGATTAAGTTATTTGTCTGTGACAAATAACATGCATCAGAGGTAGGATATGAACCAAAGTCTCCCTAGTACTTAAACTTGTTCTCTCTCCACTATTCCATGCTGCCCCTCACACAGAGGGAGACAGATGAAAATCAGATAAATAGATAGATAGATACATAAAGATTTCCTTCCCCACTTACCCCTCACTAAAGCAGAGTTGATATGATGTACAATGGTGCAAGGAATGATTATACTAAATAAATCACAGATGCTTGGAAGAGCATAGGAAATATAATTCAGCCAGGAACAAATGCATCAGAGTACTTGAGAGAGGGAAAGAATTGGAAAACAATGCTTTTCTGAAAAGAAATAACCTGAAAAAAAATTTCCCCCTTTGTAAAAAAAAACACATTTTTTTTTATTGAATTAAGCTTTCTATACTCAATACAGGTTACATTTGTCAATGATTTGCAATAATCATTATTGTTTATGTTTATGTATAGCCCTTTAAGGTTTGCCATGTGCATTACATATATTATCTTGTTTGAGTCTAACATTCTATGTAATTTTTGGAAGAGAATGTGAATCCCAGAGTGGGGGGAGATGCTTAAGGTGGTATTCAGGTTCTTGCACTCATAACTTCATGACTTCCTGCTAACAAAAATCACATTTCAATATTTATTGTGTTCATTTGGCAATTATAACCTATCCCCAACCTACTTTTCCAGACTTATGCATTATTCTTCTTCACATAATATAGTCCAGCCAAACTTATCTTCTTGCTGTTCCTCACACATGAAACTATCTCTAATATCTAAAGAGATTCTAGTTACCAAACTATAAACATATTGTTTTATATTCAAATATTCTATGTATGATACACTGCAGAGAAAAAATAGAAATATACAATAGTTTATTTAATTAAGGATTATCTTTTGGGGCTGAAGGAGGGCATATTAATGGTTAGTTATGCTATGAAGAGGAAGAATTGAGTTATGAGTTTAATTGACATCTAAGCCATTTAAAATAGTTGCTTTTATACCATGTAACTGACATTCTCCTTCTTGTCTCTATCACATGAAATAATTTGGAGAAAGTCATGTAAACCAGTGTGTTAAAGCTTCTCTAGACTTTTTTCAATGTACCATCTGTTGTGTTATAAGGGGAATATATATATATATATATATATATATATATATATATATATATATATATATATATTTATTAAAGCATTTGACATTCATTTGCCAAAATGAGAATAAATTAGATAGAAGAGGAGGCTATCAGAGTAAAATATAATAACATACAACAAACCACACTCCTCTGAGATAGGGAAATGATAGACAGAATAAGAACTGAGATGGAATATAGAAGAGACATGTGGTATACCCAAGGGAAGTCTATTCTGTGGATGGTTAGACGTTCTTTTAATTCATTTGACTAAAAATTTATTCAGCATTAACTATGTGCAATACTTTCAGAGGAGTTGTATAAATAGGATACATAATTTAAAATTGAAATTATGCATTTAAGACATTTACTTCAGAAAAAAATCAGAATCTACTGTGTCCAGTTATACATTAATTATCTGAACATTAGGCACCTGCATCAGTTCTTTCCTTTTCCATACTTTTTGTGCCACTGCTTTCTTTCAAATATTTCAAATACATGACTCAACGAATAGAGAATTGGTTTATACTCAGGAAAACTTTGAGTTTAAATCTTACCTCAATAGCTTGCAATTTGTGTGACTCAATTTCCAATAATTCCTGCCTCATACAGGTTATTGTCTATTAATGAAATAATATGTTTAAATTATTATGCAAACTTTGAGTCACATTTGTTAGTGCTTATTTCCTCCTGATCATATACTTCTTTTGTTTAAGGTTTCTGCAAGGCAAATGGGGTTAAATGATTTGCCCAAGGCCACACAACTAGCTAATTATTAAGTGTCTGAGATCAGATTTGAACTCAGGTAGTCCTGACTCCAGGGCCTCTATCCACTGCGCCACCTAGCCACCCCATGACCATATACTTCTAATTCATGTTTACAAAGAGCACCAACTTAAAAAAAATAAGGTTTATTCACAAATTCTCTAGAGCTTAAAATCCACTATCCCTTAGAAATTTGTTTTCTGGTCTTGTCTATAAAAGCTAACTCACGATGTAGGTGAAATATTTATAAAATAATTTATTTAGCTATTCATACTATTTTCATTCATTCAATAATTATTTAGTAAGAATTTATTAAGTGTAAGAAAACAGATTTTCTTTCATGGAGGATGAAAAGAAGATAAAACATAACCTCTTACTTTTGAAGTTTATAATGCCCTGAGGAAGATTAAACATAGATTAAAAACTGTAATATGATACAATAAAAATGACATATTAGTTCCAGACAAATATAATGTGGTAGGAACTGAGATATTATAGTGGACCACAGGTAAGGAAAAGAATATTTAAACTACCTCATAACATTAATTATGAGACATAGAAAAAGAAAACTATTTAATGACAGAAGATTGGTTTCAATAGAAGAAAAGATACATATTAGTAAATTTCCAGAAATTCGACTAGAAAAGATTTTTGGAAAGATTCTACATACCAGGTTATGGAGTTTAAACTTTTTGTATAGCCTAGTACAGACACCATATTTTAAGATTCAGAATTAATTCATCTGATTTTTTAATTCCTAGTCAAAAATCTTTCTGTTCAGTCTGCTATCTTTCCACATTTACAAAGTTCTGGAAGAAAGGAAGCATTTGCTTCTAATATTAAGTATAGATGGTTGACTAAAATTTTCTGCTTCAGTTTTCCCAAATGATTTTGTTTTGTGGAAGATTTATCACTAGGTCTCCTCTGCCTCAAACTGCTGGAACATTGGTAACAGTTTAATAATTTTCCTGACAGTGTGTTTGGACATTTGGCTTCTTCTGTGGTGGAGATGCTTCTGTCTTTCTGAATAAGGTTTCTTTTTCTTACATTGCCATTCTTCATAACACTGAAAAAAATGCAGATTTTCTTAACTTTACACTATATTCTTTTAAGAAATATCTTCAGGGGCAGGTGGGTGGCGCAGTGGTTAGAGACCAGCCCTGGAGTTGTGAGTACCTGAGTTCAAATCTAGCCTCATACACTTAATAATTACTTAGTTGTGTGGTCTTGGGCAAGTCACTGAACCCAATTGCCTTGTGAAAAAAAAAGAAATATTATCAGGTACCTTTACACATGAGATACCTTGTCTCTAGCATCATGTAACAGCTTGCTCTCAGAAAAGGATTACCTCTCAAATATCCTTTGAAGGGAATACCTAGTGATTTTGTGGTGCAGTTTCATTATCGGAAGTACTTTGCCCAATACTGACAACTTATTTTTGTCTAAGCAGTTCAGACATTGCATAGTCACCTCATTTACACTTATGACAGCTCTCTGAATTGATGACAACCACAATCTAACATATAAAAAGAAAATCAGAGAGACTGGCAAAAAATGACAATCTTAAAGTTTCACAGAAAATCAAAGTTAGACTGAAGACACATCAACTGAAATTTAAGTCTAATTTTCAGAAAATTTCTACTGCATTTTTTTACTTTGAACAGTTTTTTTTCTTATGAATATGGTTTTTGCATTTCATTCAAACCACATATCAAAAGACTTCTAATATCACTTTTGCAAGCATTCCTTCCAGAGAAATGTGAAATTTTATTCATGTTTCTTACCCTATGTAAATCTTCCATGTGTTCCCATAAATCCACTGAAGTTATGGGGGCATAATTCAAGTTCTTATTCTCTTCCACTCTAATACAATTATCTTCATTCCATTCCACGAATCTTTTTCCATTCTTTACTTTCCTACCTCATATGTGGTATTCATATCTACTCTTTCAAAATTTTGTAAAACTAGGTACTGTATAAAGTCAGCCTTACCTATTTTTCTCCAAAAAAATTACAGATTTTAAAATAGATTTTCATGAATCTTTAGAAAATTTAATTATTTTATTACTACAACTAGAGCCTAATATGTGTTTTATTCTTTCATCTCCATCTTATTTTATACTTCAACTAGAGTCAACTGATCAAACAATTAAAATGAAATATCAAGGAATCACCAGTGATTGCCCATTATCAGGTATATTGATCTCATGGTATGTAGTATGACTGAATAGTTTTAAAATATCAAGTACTCAATAAATCTCTCTAGAATAATAGGATATTGGTCCCCTTATAGATTCAAACTTATTTATGGAATTTTTGTACTTTTCCTGCCTTCCCTAAAAGTAAACAATATTTCTGATATGTATTTTACATTTAAAACCAAGGGTTATAGTTATTAATTCATCCATGTACCATCTAGTTTAAAGTTTCTGTACCTATTCTAAATATTTTTATGTTTTAATTAATTTCCTTATAATTAAAATGTTCCCCCAGAAAAAAGACACATCAAAATTGGTGTTCTTTTAAGTGCATCAAATGTTACTTCAATCATTTTTCTGTATTATACTCTTAAAAGGAAGGTTTGGAATCCATAGTAAATGCCTAAAAATGCTTTCTAGTACAGTACATGAAGCATAGTGTCTAATAAATACTTATTGAAATCAAAATATTAACTATCAACCCACTGTCCAATTGGGTTTATTAGAATGATGATCTATACAAAGCAGGTTAACAATTTATCTCATTTGTGATATCCCTTTCACTGTTCACATTTTAAATCATGGGGTTTGTAAAATAAAATATTTTGAAATTTTCTGTGTTTCTGCACATCTCTGTGTCCATCTGTGATTGTCTTTTTCACATTCTGTATCTCTCTGTTTCTTTACCTTTCTGTCTCTCTGTCTCTGTCTCTGTCTCTATCTCTCTCTGTCTCTCTCTCTCTCTCTCTGTTTGAGTGTGTGTGTGTTTCACCCCCCAGATCGTTAAAGATTGAGAGAAAAATAAATAGATCTAGATCTAGATGCAGATAGTTAGATAGATATCTAAACTGATGATGTCTGTATTTGGTTCTTAACATCAAGGAGATGGTACAAGTGAGCTGGATTTCTTTTTGTTGTTTTAATTTACATATTTATTTTCATTCATATGTACTTGCATATTTTTAATTTACAAAATTTCCTTCTACCCTCCTTTCCCTCCTCCCTCCTCCTTCCTCTCAGCACCAAACAGTCAGGTTAGCATGTATATATTTGATAAACGTGGTTACAAAATAGTTATTTTCTGCATGTGGAGATACATAAATAATTTTAATGGTGTTCATCAAATTCTGAAGGGTTGTGTGTGTGTGTTTTCATTTCTTTTCTTTTTCTTCTTCTGTTTCAGGATAAAATTGTCCAAAGCCAGTCTAATATGGTTGTCCTAGCTTTCTGAACTGTTGAGAGGTGCAGCTTCCACCAAGATTGTTCCTCACTGGCTTGGAGGTAACAGTGGATAGAGCACTGGCCCTGGAGTCAGGAGTACCTCAGTCCAAATCCAGCCTCAGAAACTTAATAATTACCTAGCTGTGTGGCTTTGGGCAAGCCACTCAACCCCGTTTGCCTTGCAAAAACCTAAAAAAAAAAGAAGATTGTTCATCTCACAGTGTTGATGTCAATGTGTAAAGTGAGCTAGATTTAAATGGGGATATCCTGTACAAAGTCTCTGGCCTCATTTTCTTCCCTCTAGAGTCATCTGGATTCAGTGACCAGTATGGATCAGAAAAATTGGTGATAACTCTGGATATAGAGGGAGACCATGAGTTTAAAGCTAGATCTCCTAGAAAACAGATTAACTGAGACAACTTCATGGTGCCACAAAGACCAGAATCTTATGAATAAGAATTTGTGCTATTCCATTTTCTTGAATAGAAAAGAAAATATTCATTGATAACTCAATGAATTAAATTGCCTAATGAGAAAGGCAGAATTTAATATTTACAAGGGTCCTACTACTGTGATGCAAATATATACATAAATATATATGCATATGTATATATGCATGCATTTTTACATATTTGCAAATAATGCTTTTCTATGAATTTAATCCTGACTATGAGCAAAGATAGGTTGACTCATTTATCAAAAGAGAAAACTAAGACCCATAGATGCTGAATAACTAGAAAAAGGTTTGTAAGGTAGTATATGACAGAATCAGGAGATGAATCAAGATATACTGGCTTCAAATCAAGCAATGTTTCCATGCAGGTCAGTTCTGCTAAGCTTCATCCCTTGCTTTCAAACTTCACTCTGTGTCTATTCTCACTGTCACACTCCTAAAAAATAATTTCAAGCTCATTTGGGGCAGGATAATGTTTTATTTAATGGAATAATAAGATTGCAGGGTTAGAACTGATCTGAGACATTTTCTCATCCTATCTTTCTCAAATCATGAAGCTTCAAGATTTCCTCCAAAAAGAGTTATCTAACCCTCTGATTAAAGGCATGCAGTGATAATGCAAATTGCTGCCTGTGTCAGCTCATTTCATTTTTGGAGAACTTTTATTCTTATAAAGTTTTCCTTCTATTCAGTCAAAATCTTTTTCCCTATGATTTTCACTATCTGATCCTAATTATTTCCTCTTTGGCCAAGCAGAAAAATGTGTACAAGACAGTCCTTCCAGTTTTAAAGCTACTGACTGCACATCCCACCCACCCATCAGTATTTTTCTTTGACTAATCAATCATTCTCAATTTCTTAAGCTAATCCTAAAGCTAAAATAAAATAGCTTTGAGCTGTCCTCCTCTGCTCATGCTTCAACTTTACAAAACCATTTCTATAACATGGTATGCAAAACTGAATAATAGTAATCCAAATATTGTTTTGTCAGAACAGAAGATAGCAAACTATACCCAGTCTTGTAGTTGACTCTATTCTTATATTTATGTTGTCTAAGATTATTCCTTTTAAACACTATATCACACATTTGAATCCAAATTCTTTTAAGGCAGTTTATTTTTTTTTTCACTTTTATATTTTGTTCCCTGGGCCTGACTAAAACAAAAGAATTAAAAATGCCTAGTAACAACTGTAGTTTGCTAAATCAACTAAAATCTAAGTTTGGCTTGGCTTGCCACATAAATTGCTTTTAGCTCATATCCCTCTCAGTATGTACTTGTGAATATTTTTCTTATTCAAAGAGTAAATCTTATAGTCATTCCTAGGGAATTTTTCCTTATTTGTTTCAGTCCATGGCTATTTCCTGTTGAAATAAATTTAAATTCCTATTCCATTGCCTATTGCCTTAGCATTCATTCCATATTTATTTGAAAACCAGCTTTTTTATTGTGAGAAATGCCACTAGGGGGACAAAGATTTGAATTTTGATTGAATTCTATAACTTTTTTAGCTCTATTACCTCACACATGGGTTTCCTCAATGTAAAATGAAGAATTTATATTTAAAATTTCCTTAATGTGACTTCTAGTTATAAATCACAGAATCACATAATTTCCCTGTTTATTCTAGGTAAGGAGTCTTCCTTTTATTAATCTGAGTTTGACCCACAATACATTTTACAAAATAACATCTATTTACTTGTCCTAAATATTGATTTCACAAATGCCAGGTCATGCAGTGCAACCTGAATCTATTTTTTCTGACTTTGCACAGTGAGAAAGACAATCTAAAAAAGTCTAGTCTATTTTCCAGTCATTCAAGTAACAAGAATTTTTTAAGTGCTGATTATGTGTTAGGCATAGCTCTGAGCTATATACAATGAAAAAGTAAATACTATCTTCCTCTAGGGAACTTATATTCTAATGGGTACAGCAACATGAACATAAATTGGTATAAGTAGTAGATGAAAGGTAGCACAGGAATTATGATATTCATTTGAGCTGAAGGGGAAGTACAGACTGAAAATTAACTGTATCAGGGACTTCTAGTTGTGGATTCAAAATGGTGGCAGAAAATTAGACAGCTCTTAGAGTTTATTCTGAAATGACATTAAATTTAACCTCTAAACAAATCTTAAAGAGATAAAACCCATAAAAAACAGAGTGAAACAAGTTTTCAACTCAAGATACATGGAAAAATTTCAGTTTACTATATCATATGCGTTAAAGAGGAGTATAACCCAGCATAGGTGGGAGTGTTGGAAAGTCAATGGGAGACTCATATGCATAGCACATCTCAAGTACAAGTTCAAAAAGCCAAAAGTACAACAGTCCAACAGTGAAGGTCACAACAACACCTCAAAAGACAAAGTTCATGCCCAAGGGACACTGATGCAACAGATGGGACTGGTTTGGGCTACACTAATGCAGAGGCAAAATGCTAGCACCTAAATCATCATAGGCAATGTTATATGCAAACAATGACGCACAGATAAGGAAACAACCCTAGTAACAACAGTTTTGAACTGTACCTCTTTGCCCCAGTAGCAAAGCTCAATTATCAAACTGTACCAAAACAAAAAAAGTGTGAAATCTGAAAAGAATAATAAGAATGAAATGACAGAAGAGAAAATCAGTGATAAAATATCTACACGTGAAAACTTGAAGGGGTTCTGAATTTGTCCCAAATCCAAAAAGAACTCTTAGAAAAGTAAAAAATAATTTTAAAACCCAAAAAAGAAGAGAAATGGAGAAAAAATGAGTCATGCTGGAGAATTATGAAAAATTGACTGAAGAAAATTGGCAAAATGAAAAAAGAAAAATCCTTTATAAGTAAAAGTGACCAACTGGAAAATGAATATAACTTATCGAAAACTAAAATGAAAGACAAAGGCTAACTGAAGTAAATAAAGGACTAAAAATAAGAATTAGAAAAAAAGGATAATAATGACTCTGTGAGACTCCAAGATGTCATTAAACAAAATTGAAAGCCTGAAAAAAATAGACAAAAATGTAAAAGTACTAGGATGAAAAATTGACTGAATAGGAAAATAGATCCAGGAGAGATAATTTAAGATTTATATGAATGAATGATATGTATATATATATATATATATATATATATATATATATATATATATATATATATATATAGTATATTTTAAAGTCATCTATTTTTTGTCATATTTTTCCCCTGAAATAAAAGGCCAATTAATTTAGGCATTTTATTTCAGGGAAAAAGATGACAAAAAATAAAGACTAAAATTTACCTGATAAAAAGACAAAAATTTAATTTTCAAATGTAAGATTTCAGAGATAAATAATAAGGTAAATAAAAACAAAGAAGGTTAGTCCAAAGACTAGACATGAAAACAATATCTATAATTCTTAAAAAATGTGTTTTTCTTAGGATAGTTGAAAGGTACATGATTAGATTCAGTTTGTGGGTATTTCAATTAGGACTACTAAAGGTGAAGTATTAGGCAACAGTCAGAAGCAAAACAGTGTTAAAGAGGGAAAAGTGGAAAAGAGAAAGAAAACAATAAACTTTGGAAAATAAAAGGAAGTGAAATTAAGTTTTTGCAGAAATAAAACCTATGCAATCAAGAATAAAAGGAATGCAGAAAGCTGGAAAATAATATTCACAGCTAGTGTTTCTGTAAGAAATAATGAACAAGGGGCATCTAGGTGGAGCAGTGGATAAAGCACCAGCTCTGGAGTCAGGAGTACCTGGGTTCAAATCTAGTCCCAGACACTTAATAATTACCTAGCTGTGTGGCCTTGGGCAAGCCACTTAACCCCATCTGCCTTGCAAAAACCTAAAAAAATAATGAAAAAATGGAATTAAGAAAAATCTGGAAGACTTACATGAACTTAAGCTGAGTGAAGTGAGTAGAAAAAAGAGACATTGTATATTTTGACTGCAACATTTATACATACATACATACACACACACACATATATGTGTGTGTGTGTGTGTGTGTGTGTGTATGTATGTATATATAGCAATGGAGCTAAGTGACTTGCCCAACCAAGGTTACACAGTTAGCCAATTATTAAGTATTTGAAGTCGGATTTGAATTCGGGTCCTCCTGACTCCAGGGTTGGTGCTCTATTCACTGCATCACCTAGCTGCCCCTTATCAATAAAAATCTTGAGACACTTCTTATAGAACATGGCATTCACATGCAGCAAAAAAAATCTAAGCACTCTGAATACAGAAAAAAGCATATTATGATCACAGCTTAAAACTCCTTTTTTTGTTGGTTCTTTCTCTCTCATGAATTTTTCTCCCTTAGTTCTACTCCTACCTTTGCAACATGCCTTAAATCATAAATATTAAATATGATTATAAATGAACAGCTTTTATCAGATTATTTACTGCCATGGAGAGGAAGAGTGAAGATAGGGTGGTAGAATAATGTGAAACTCAAAAGCTTATAAGAGAATGAATGTTGAAAACTATTTTTGCATGTAATTTGTAAAAATAAAGAAGGGAGAAAACAAACAACTCAAAAAGCAACAAAAAATTATGCTTTTGACAGATGCGTGATGTGGGATTTTGGGTAGGTTAATCAAAATTTTGATTCAATTTTTACTAAAGGAACAAGGATTATAATGTTTATTATTCCATCACAGGGCTGTTGGAGGGGGTAAGATAGATAACATCCATAAACTGATTTGCAAACTCTTCAAAAAAAGAAAATTAATCATGCCTTAGAATAGAAAGATGCAATTTTAACTTTTGATGTTGACCACTCCTTTTTATCCACTGTTTCTTTTATTATATAAACTCTTCTTTGCCTATCTTATAAATGTGAAATGATTTTCTCAATCTTCTTCTCCCTTCCCTCACTCCCAGAGCATCCCTTTTTATCATTCTTACATTTTTTTTGAAATTATTATCATTATCCACATAATGCATCCTAACCTGATGAGATTGTATCCATTATCTCTGTTTAGTATATTCTCCCTAAAACCCTTAGTAATGACAAAGTTCTGAGTAGTTATAAGTGGCATCTTATATAGGAATGCAGAGTTTCTTAGGATTCTGACTCATGTCCATTGTTTATGCTTCCTTTAAGCCATGTTAATAATAAATATTAAACAATTTTCAACTATTTTAATCACGAATTCTTCAAATTTGCAATTTCCTTCTACATTATGATTATTGCTCGTTAGCTTATTACTGAGTGTAATTCTAGCTCTTCCGAATTATGGAATTTCTATTTCCCAGAACTCCATAGGTTTATGGCAGCAATTTCTAAATGTTGCATGATTCTGACTATGAATTTATTATATTTAAACTATTTCTGGTTCCCTGAAATATTTTGAACTTGACAAAGGAGTTTTGAATTTAGGCTATAATACTGGGGCATTGCATTTTAGTATTTCAGGTGTATACTAGTATTCTTTAAATTTTCAGTTTGCTCTCTGGTTCTAAGATAACTGGACAGTGTTCTTTTAGAATTTCTTGAAATTGATGACTAGGTTCATTTTTCATTATTTTCATGTATTACAATAATTGTTGAATTATCTTCTTAAGTTTTTTTAGGTGATAATATCTTTCTTGTAAAACTGTTCTTATTTGTTCAATTCTCAGTCTTTTGCCTATTTTATTGCTTGTTTTTAGAATTATCTCTCTCTTTTTGGAATTGGATAGCGGTTTTCATCAAGGGTCCTTTACAATTAATTGTCTTGCCTCACTGTCTTGCTCAGAATAGTGAAAACTTTCATAAGATATTTGTTTTTACAATATTGCCCCTACTGTGTATAATGTGTTCTTTTTCTGCCCATTTGACTCTATATTTTCCCCAGGTTTTTCTGAAATTTTCCTGTTCATCATATCTTTTCGTATTCCCTTGGAATTATAAACAACTTGTTCAACCACTCCTCCAAATTGATAGGACTCTCCTCTATGTCCAGTTCTTTGCCTGCACAAAAATAACTACAATAAATGATTTTGTAAATATACATATATATATATATATATATATATACACACACATACATACACACACACACACATATATATATATTCATATATATGTGTGTATATATATATATATATATATATATATATATATATATATATATATATATATATATGTGCTTCATTTTTCTTTTCCTTGTATCTCTTTGAAATACGGACCTAGTAGGGATATTGTTGGGTCAGTGTATCTAGAAAATTTTAGAACCCTTTGATGATACTTCCAAGTTGTTCTCCAGTTTGACTGGATTAGATTATATTTCCTCGAACACTGAGTCACCCAATAATTTGCACATTTCCTAAAGCATTTGCCATTGCATTTTCTGCATATTATCAAATCTCAAAGAAGTGAGGTGGTATGTAATAATTTTCTTTTTAAATTTGCATTTCTCTATTACATATTAAGAACATTTTTTTCATGTGACTAATAATATTTTTGATTTTTTCTTCTGGAAACTGCCTATACTTATCCTTTGTCAACTGGAGAAAGACTCTTAATTTTATAGGCTTGATTTATTTCTCAATATAATTAAGAAATGAGGACTTGGGTGATTACGCAGTCCTGTGTGGAGCCCGACTTCTAGCAATGGTTGCGAATAGGAAGAAACTACTGATTATGGGAGATGGAGCCTGTGGGGAGACCTGCCTCCACAGTGTCTTCAGTAAGGGTCATTTCCCTATGACCCCACCATCTTTGAAAACTACATTGCTGACATCAAAGCGTATGTCATCCAGGTGGAGCTGGCACTGTAGAACACAGCTGGGCAGAAGTCTATGACGAACGTCGGACACTATTTAGCCCGACACTGATGTCATCCTTATGTGCTTCTCCATTGATAGCCCAGACAACTTTGAGAACATCTCTGAGAAATGGACACCAGAAGTAAAGCACTTCTGTCCCAATGTACCTATCATCCTCGTGAATAATAAGAAGGACTTCAGGCAGGATGAACATACCCTGAGAGAGATGGCCACAATGAAGGAGGAATCTTTGAGATCATAGGAGGGCCAGGACAAGGTAGCACCTTGGATATCTTGGTCTGCCAACACCTAGGAAGGGGTTCCAGAAGTGTTTGAAATGGCCACCCAAACTGGCCTGCAGGTCCAAAAGAACAAATGGAGGCAGGGCTGCCCTCTTCTTTGAGCTCCCTCCATCCACATCATCAGACTCCATATTGTGCTTGGTACCTACCTATCCAAGGCTGGAGTGTTCTGCTGCACTTTTGGGGGGGCAGGGGGAGGGACCATCCATATCCTCATGAGTGTCAGAATTTAACTCTGAAATAGGACTGTGTTTTCCATGTTCAAGAAGCAAGGAAAGGGGGTTGGGGAAAGTGGTCTTTATTTTATCCTGCCCTAAGGTTCACCCACCAGCATTTTTTTTATACTAATTTGTTCTGGAGCCTAGTTCTTTTTCATTACCTCCCAAGGATTGAGGTTTTCTTTCCTTCTTCCCCACCCTAGGATGAGGATTATTTTTCATTTTTCTTCCTGGTGGAAGACAGTCAATAAAGGTTTATGTTAATTATCCAGGGGAAAAATGAGGACTTATCAGAGAAAACTGTTTTAATTTCCTTTCCCCTTTTCTTATTTTTCTTCTAACTTGATTGCATTAGTATTGTTTGTGTAAAAACTTGTTTTTACTATCAAGTAATCAAAATTATTTATTTTAATTCCTGTGATCTCTACTGTACACAAAATTTTCTCTGGAAGGCAAAATTTCACATGTCCAGTCAGCTAGGTGGCACAGTGGATAGAATACTGCCCTAGGATTCAGGAGGACAGGAGTAAGAATCTGACCTCAGACACTTACTAGCTGTGTGACCTTGGGCAAATCATTTAACCCTGATTGCCTTGCATCTATCCTGATTCATATCTGACCACTGGGTCCAGATGGTTCTGGAGGAGAAAATGAGGTTGGTAATTTAGCACAGTATCCCCTTCAATCAAATCCAATTCACATGCTTTTCATGTGATGTGGTCCTCTTAGAAAATGAAGGACAAACATTACCTTTGTATACAAAGTCTATATCTAGTTTCAGGCAAACTACTTTCAAATTTTCTCAAAATATTTTGTCAACTGTTGTGTTCTTATCTAAAACAAAACAAATAAAAAATAAAAACAAAAAACAAACTTTGATGTTTGATATTATCATATACTATATTACTATGGTCATTTTCTACTGAGTATTGCATATGTCTTATACTCCATTGATTCTTCAATGAATTGAGTGTCAGATTGGGAGTTAGGAAGATTCATGTTCATGATATCAAATCTTATCTCAGACTTATACTAGTAGTGTGGCCCTGGAGAAGTCATTTAGACTTGTTTGCCTCAGTTTTATGATATGTAAAATGATCTGGGAGCAAAAATGGCAAATTTTGCTAGGATATTTGCCAAGAAAAATATAATGTGTTCAAGAAAAGCCCTCAAAATAACAAATAATTAACAACAACAAACAACTACAAAAATATGGAAATGTGAAATTGCTATGCCCACTCCTTTCAAATTTTGTTCAAATGATCCCTTGAGATTATTTACCTTTTAATCTTTTGGCTGAAGAAATAAACTTATGTAGAATTGTCTTTTTTTATAGACTTCACCCATATAAGAATTATTGATATTTATGAATTGTTCATTGCTCTTTTTCAGTCATTTAAGTCATGATACCTTTTTAGGTTATCTTGCTAAAGATTCTAGAAATGCTTGTTATTTCATTTTCTAGCTCATTTGTAAATAGACAAAAATTGAGGCAAATAAGGTTAAGTGACTTGTGATTTATCTAGGACAGTTATTGTCTGAACCCAGATTTAAACTCAGAAAGATGAATTATTCTGATTCCAGATTCAGGCCTTTATTTATTGCAGGGCTTATTTACAATCTTAATTTTAGATTTATTTTTGTGAAAATGTTTTTCAATTGTTTTCATATATTCCCTGACTTTGTCTTAGTTGGTAAATAATAAAATATTTTACATTATATGCAGTTTTAATTATACTTTATCTCTTGCTTCTCAAATTTTGTTGATGATACTCTAATGTTTGTCCATTGTTCTCAAAGAACATCAGAGAGATGATAACATGAAAGCATGTGAATTGGACTTGAGTGGAAAATGCTGTGCTAAGATACCAATCTCAATTTCTCCTCCAGAGCCATCTGGATGCAGGGAACAGATTTGAATCAAGATGACTGAAGCTGACCCTGCACTTGAGGCTATAAGGATTAAATGACTTGTTCAACAATACACAGCCAGTAAATGTTAAGTTGTGTTGCTGATATCTATCAATGCTGAAGATTTATGTGTTTGTTCATATCCTGAAAATTTGCATAAGTTGTTATTTGTTACAACTAGAAATTTTTAGTTGATTCTCTAAATATACCATCATATTAAATGCATGTCTATTTATATTCCTTTAATTTCTTTTTGTTCTCATTCTTATAGCCACCAATCTATACTGAATAAATCCTTCTTGGTCAAGTTATAAAATCTTTGTAATATTGCTGTGATCATCTAGAAAGTATTTTATTCAAATTTTTAAAATCTATATTCACTTAAGAAATTGACTTATAGTTTCCTTTCTTTGCTTTTTCTTTTGTTTTTCTTTTGTTTTTTTGTTTTTTCTCTTCCTAGGTTACATATTAAAACCATATTTATTAAAATCAGATTTAAATAACTGGGTAAATATAAACTGCTCATGGATAGGCTGAACTAATATAATAAAAATGACAATTCTACCTAAACTAAGATACTTATTTAGTGCCTTACTAATCACACTTCTAAAAAGCAACTTTAATGAACTAGAAAAAGTTGTAACTTAATTCATATAGAGAAACAAAAAGTCAAGAATATCAAGAAATTTAATGCAAAAAGTGCAAAAGAATGTGGATTTTCCTCACCAGATCTAAAATTTTATTATAAAATATCAATCATAGCTAAGTATAAGTGATGGATAAGAAATAGAGTGCCGAATTACTGGAAAAGACTAGGTGCAAAAGAGAAAGCAAGAAATAACTATAGTAATCTGCTGTTTGATAAACATAAAGAATCCAGCTTCTAAGATAAGAATTCCCTCTTTGATAAAAACTGTTAGGAGAATTAGTAGTTAGCATGGCAGAAACTTGGATTAGACTAAGATCTCTCACCCTATACAAAGATAAGATCAAAATAGGTTCAGTATTTTTCATAAAAGACAATATTATTAACAAGCTAGGAGATTAAGGAATAGTTTACCTGTCATATGCATGGAAAGGGAAGTAATTTATGTGCAAGGAAAAGATGGAGAACATTATTAAAAACAAAGTGGATAATTGTGATTACTTTAAATTAAAAAAAAACTTTTGCACAAACAAAATCACTGTAACAAAGAGCAAAAGAAATGTAGCAAATTGGAAAACTATTTTTACAACTAGTATTTCTGACAAAGGATTCATTTCTAATATATATATATATATATATATATATATATATATGTAGAAAACTGAGTCAAGTTATTAAAAAAAAAACAAGCCACTCTCCAACTGACAAATGGTCAAAGATTTTGCAAAGATACTTTACAAATGATGAAATAAAAGCTATCCATAGACATGTGAAAAAAAGTGTTCTAAATCATTACTGATTAGAGAAATGCAAATTAAAGCATCTCTGTGGTAATCTCAGATTGGTCAGTATGATCAGAAAGGACAATGAGCAATGTTGGAAGGGATGTGGGAAATCTGGGACACTAATACATTGTTGGTGGAGCTGTGAATTGATCTAACCTTTCTGGATACCAATTTGGAATTATGCCCAAAAGGCAACAAAATATGCAAACCCTTTGATACTGTAATGCTTCTACTGGGTCTATACCCTGAGGAGATCATGAAAAAAGGGCAAAAATATCACTTGTATAAAAATATTCATAGCAGCTCTGTTTGTGGTAGCAAGAAATTGGAAATCAAGTGTATTTCCGTCAATTGGGGAATGGCTAAACAATTTGTGGAATATGTATATTATGGAACACTCTTGTTCTATTAGAAAGCAGGAGGGATAGTTTTTCAGTGAACCCTGAAAAAACTTGCATGAACTGATGTTGAGTAAGATGAGCAGAACCAGAAGAACGTTTTACACCATAACAGCAACATGAGGGTGATGATCAACCTTAATGGACTTGCTCATTCCATCAGTGCAATAATCAAGGACAATTTTAAGATATCTGTGATGGAGAATACCATCTGTATCCAGAGAAAAATTGTGGAGTTTAAGCAAAGACCAAAATAAATTATCTTCAATTTAAAAAAATGTTGTCTTATGTATTCCATAATTTTCTTATCTCTAACATTTTATTTTTTCCTCAATGATGTGATTTTTCTCTCAACACATTCAGTTTTCGTCAGTGTATAGCCTGGAAACAATGTAAAGATTATCAGATTGCCTTCTGTGGGGTGGGAAGGTGGAAAGAATGGAGCTGGGAGAAAACATGTGAAATTCAAAAAGTTACTAAAATGATAGGTTGAAACTGCTATTGTATAAAATTGGAAAACAAAATATTTATATAAAAAGCATTTTGTGTTATGGAAAGCTAACAGATCTTCTCATCAGTAATATGAATAATGTGGCTTCAATTCAATTCTTTTTTTAAATTTTTCTCCAAGATACCAAAACAAGTTTCAACATTTATTTCCAAAATCTTGAGATCCAAATTTTCTCCCTTCCTCCCACCCCAGTCACCCTCAATGAGAAAGCAAGTTATTTGGTGTAGGTCATCAATAGTCATGTTGAAAAAGTAAACATAATCTCCTCCCCTACCCTCCCCAGGAACAAAAAAGAGAAATTTCAAGAAAAATTAAGCAAAAAAAGAAAAAAAGAAAACAATACATGCTTCAGTCTGTATTCAGATACCATCAGATCTGTTTTTGAACTGGATAGCATTCTTTGTCATAAATGTTTGAGATTTCTCTTGGGCCACAGCATTGTTGTGAAAAGGTAGATCATTTGCAGCTGATCATCCTTCAATATTGCTCTTACTTTATTTAAGGTACATTTCCTATTGCCTCTGCTCATGTGAGATTTTTATAGAAAACATCCTGCTCATCATTTCCCCAAAAGCTGGGCATCTCCTCAATCCCCAACTTCCCACCACCAGAAAAGAGCTATCATGTATCTATATCTTTTGCTTCCTGTATTTCATCATTTCATCTTTTCTGGTATGTAATCCTAAGAATGGCTATACTATGTCAAAGAGAAGGCATGGTTTTATACTTCTTTGGGATAGTTCCAAATTGCTCTACAGACTCCTTCAACGATGCATTAATGTCTCAATTGGCATAACATCAAATCAAACTGATCCCAGGCAAAAAATACAAATATTTTAAGTTGTCATTGAAATGAGTTTCCCAGTCCTCTGAATTTCAGGGTTTCATCCAAAATTACTTTAAAGAAAGAATTTGCAAATTGTTTTAGCCAATAATTGAATAAAAATCTTTGCTTTTTTCTTTAATTCAAGCCACTCTCCAAATCCCAACCTGTGGTCAATAGATATTGTGTTGCTTATACCATCAGCAGATTAGATGTGATGAGCATATCGGTGATATGTAATTACCCACTTCAAGGACAATAAAGATAACAAGAATAGTCAATGTTTTTGGTGTTTCTCTGGGTTAATATTCAGTGAATCTCATGACCCAGAGAAATAGTATGCTACACTAAAGTCAATGTATCATCATTTAACAAATGTGATGGTCAGCCAACTTCAATAGTTTCATCTCACATGAACCCTTCAATAAACTCTATGTTCAAAAAAAATTGGAGTACTCTCTATCATCCAATCTCATCCCTCTTTTCTACCATTTGGATATTTGTTTTATAATAGTAAGAAATAATAAAAAATAAGTATTTTTAAATTTTAAAAATAAAAAATAAATAATAAATATGGTTACTAACAATCTATTCCCAAGGAATGATGAAATCCCCCTTTCCCCTCAATGACTTAGCTCCACTTTGAACAATTTTCTTTCTTAAAGGAACATTTCATGAAATTTTACCAATACCTTTAAAATCCATTTTTCTCTAATTACACGTAAAAATATTTCATTTTTCCCATGTGTATAGTATATTGGACTTTTAACATATATGTGCACGATGCATCCACCTTTTCTCAATAAACTAATTTCCTTTAAGAGAAAAACTGTGTCACTTGCCTTCATAATCCTCCTAGTGACCTGTGCCTAGTAAGGGGAACTCAGATGCATTACATATAATTTTAATTGAAATATATTTGTAACTATCATTCTAATTGAAGTTAATACAGAGTAATTATTTTCAAAACAGTGGTTATAAAAGAATAAAAAAGAAAATTTATTACCATTATATAAAGTCACATACTAAATTTACCTTTTATAATAGACAAAATTCACATTCCTTTACCCAATAAATTCAGTAACTCAATAAACAATATTTAGGAAATACCTATGTAATGTGCAGAAGGAAATTCTATGCTGAAAAATTATAGGATAACTATTATGGCAAATTTGCTCTCCTCCCCCCCCCAAAAGAATAAAACCTTTAAATATAATTGAGGCAACAGTAATGTGACTTAACAAGAAAGACAAACTTACAACTAAGTCAGGCATAACAAGTATGAATTTTCCTCCTTGTTTATGCCTACTTCAATCCACAAGCCTTCTTTGAAACTTTTTTAGTCATTTCTTATGATGCAATGATGATATGATATTTAAATACTTCAATTTGTTTATTGTCTAATTAATGAGCATGCTCTTTTTTCTTTGTGCAAATATTTAAACACTAAAACATTTGATCAATTGAGTGATTTATTAATATTAAAGTGGCATACATATATACATATTTACATTGGAGTGATAACAATTCAAATAGATATCAAGGTTCTAAATTAATATACTGATTTTAATACTTTAGTCTTTTAAAATTCAGTGCTCACATTCTTATTGTTATATAATCAGAAATAATGCTGCAGGCTTTCTTTGAATTCCTATGACAATCCCTCTCAATCAATCATAAAGTAACTCAAGATTATATTTTGTAAGCAAAGAACCTACAGAAGGTAACTCTAATTGTATTTATCTTAAACTGTGTTTATATCGCTAATGCTTAGCATACTGTCTAGTGCACAGTTGGCTGGTTAGTTCTTGACCTTCTTATCCAAGCCCCAAATGACATCACTATGTTTGAGACAAATTACAGTGTGTCCTACTATAGCTGATCAGATCAATCCTCTCTTGGAAAGCTCTACCACATGTTGGGCACGAATAGTCCATGTGAACACCTGGGGTGGATATCCTAAAATTATGGATGTCCTGTTCACTTTGAGCTGCTTCAATTCTGCCCTTCTCATAAGACAGCACCCTCACTGATGAAAGCATGCTAGGTTGGACAATCCTGTACAATCAAATCTAAAGTTCTTCAATGAGACTTTCAGGGTGTCTCAGTATCACTTCTTCTGACCACCTTGTGACCGCTTGCCCTGTGTCAGCTGTTCATAAAATAGATTTTTTTTGTAATAGTACAACATGCCCAGCCCATTGAACTTGCAATGTCTGTGGTAATGTTGGAATGCTTGGCAATTTAGCTCCATAAAAGTCCTCAGTTTCTGGTATTTTCTCCTGCCAGGTGATCTTCAGAATCTTCCTAACACAATTTAAAAGGAAGTTACTCAGTATCCTGACATGGCCCTAATATACTGTATAGGTTTCACAGGTGTGAATGAGGTCAGCACAGGAGCTCTATAGACCTTCAGTGTGGTAATCAGTATTATACTTCTTCTCTCCCATACTTATTGTTGGAGCCTCCCAGATACAGGGAAATCTCTGGCAATGTGAGTGTCAACCTCATTGTCAATGTGTACCTCCTTAGAAAGGATACTACATAGTTAAGTGTACTTGTCCACAGTACTCAAAACTCCATTTGCTGTATTCGATGGTTCCACATATGGATGGTGTGTTGCTGAATGATGGAGCACCTGTGTTTTCTTAATACACAGTAGACACAGTAAAATTTTATTAATTACATGCCTGACTAACTCTTAGTTAACAATATACACACAAGTATGTGTGAAAAATGAAAAAAAAGATAAGGTAAAATTTAGTCAATGCAAACAAGTAGATCTTCAAAAAGATATTTCTAAAAATCAAAGATATATTTCAATATTAACCCTAAATTTGTGTTCCCCCTCTTGCCAATAGGCAAGGTTAGATTGTTTTTCCTGGTGATGTTGATGATCTGCTCACTAGAAGGAAAGTTAGCTATCCCTCAAGAGGGATAGAGTGCAAGAAAATAGTTACTCCAGGTGGAAAAAAAATCAGAAAAGAGGAAAGGTGAGAAAACAGGAGAGCAGAGACTGGAGGGATGAGGAAAAGGAAAAGAGACAGACAGAGAAAGCAGAGTTACTATTTGTAACTTCCAGTATCATACTTACTACTATACTGTTATGCTATGAGACCTCCTTATCTGTTTCTAGTGTCATTATAGAATTCTTATCATATTGTCATGAGAATTACATTGAAAACTTGTGATTTCTATCCTCTATGCCACACATTTGAAAGTTACTAGGAGTGTTGTCCCTTTGAACAAAAGGCTTTTGTTGTTTTTTTAAAGAAATGAGTTCTATCCTCTTAAAATATAGAAAGCTGTCTCTTGATACTGAGACAAAAGCTCCTTTTTCTAAATCCCATTGTCCTTGCTGAAGCTTAATGGGAGCAGATGCACTGAATGAGGTATGAATCAGCAATGATAGCACTGCCAGGGTTGGCAAAATAATCAGCCCCCTGACAGGACATGATCCTTTCATTTCAAACCATATTTTTATATCACCATTCATTTCCCTTTCAGGTTTTATTTTGAAAGGCAGGATTATGTTTTCTCTGGATTGACAAAAATATGTCCATTACATGAAATGTTTGGGCACCCATTCAATATATTAAATAATACCAGACCAAAATTGAATGATGTAGTATCACAAAATTAGACATTGTCTTTTCTGTATAGCTTAATTTATTTGTTTGGATCCTTTTACGTTTGCTTTGCCTGATAAGGCCCTAGAGTACTGTGAAAATAACAAGTACCACATTTAAGCATTTCCAGGCCCTAAATAACTGAATTCAATAGACTACTATTGTCATGTTCACAGACACACACATACATGTATGCACAAATACACATATGTACATATATATAATTAATTAGTTTAGCATGTTTGATTTTTATTTTTTTTACCTATCATGTTTTTACTAGTATAATGCAATGTTCAATAAAAGTGAAAGCTACAGAAAGATGAAACTCAAAACATAACTCCCAACTACTGAAATAACTTTGGGAAAAATCATTGTTCACAGATTCGTCTTAGGTATCTAAGATCTCATAATGATGCTAGTATTACCCACAGTCATACAGTTATTTACAGTTTTCCCAAATCTCATCACATATGATGGCTCATTTGAGCTTCATTCAATCTTTTGATGGAGATCTACCATATTTGTTGCTTATGTTAATTTTGGTGTGCTGATGATCACCAAGAAAACACATTCACCAGAATGACATCATCCATTTGTAGAATCATCAATTACATAAATTGGAGACATTTTGAGTACCATGGATAACTTCACTATGTTTGGCAGTGTCGTTTCCAAGGGGGGAATCATTGACAATGAGATTGACACTTGCATTGCCAGAGCTAGCTCAGTATTTGGGAGGCTCCAAAAGAATTTGTGGGAGAGAAGTGTTAAACTGACTAATAAACTCAAGGTCTAATGAGTCATTGTGCTGACCTCATAGCTGTATGCCTGTGAAATCTAGACAGCTTACCAGTGCCTTCTGAGGAAACTGAATCACTTCTATTTAAATTATATTATGCAGATTCTGAAGATCACCTGGCAGAGAAGATACAGGCACTAAAGTCCTTTCTCAAGATAAACTGCCTAGCATTCCAACATTACTTTAGAGAGTACAACTGCAATGGGCTGGACACGTTAGAATGCCAGATATATGTTTGCCCCCCCCCAAAAAAAAACCTGTTTTATGGAGACCTCACACAGGACAAGCACTCACAGGTGGGTCATAGGAAGCAATACTGACACACCTTGAAGTTCTCATTGAAGAACTTTAGAACTGATTGTACAGCATGGGAGACATTGACACAGGACCTTCCAGCATAGCAGGCCCTCATCAGTGAGGGTGCTCCACTCTATGAAGAAGGCACAATTGAAGCAACTCAAGAGAAAAGTGACATCTGTAAATTTAGATACCACATCCTAAATGTCCACATGGATTATTTCTACCCAATCTGTAGTAGATTATTCTGAGCTCATATTGATCTGATCAGTTACAGTAGGACACACTGTAATTTGTCTCAAGCATAGTCATTTATTTTGATCTCCTTTGATAACAAAGGACAAGAACCACCAAACCAACCAAACAATCAACCATATTTTCATTATTATTTCTATTTAATGGATTAGGGAAGTGAGGTTAAATGAGAGATGATTAACCTACTATCATAAAATTAGAAAAAAGTATAACAATATTGTATTATAGGGGCAGCTAGGTGGCATAGTGGATAAAGCACTGGCCTTGGAGTCAGGAGTACCTAGGTTCAAATCTGGTCTCAGACACTTAATAATTACCTAGCTGTGTGAGCAAGCCACTTAACCCCATTTACCTTGCAAAAACCTAAAAAAAATTATAATATAATTCTGTTCTTAAAAAAACTGACATAGGACATTAAAGTGAGTGAAGTTCTTTGTGTTTAAAAATATTTTATTTGAGCTTTAGAAGAGCTCTATTTTATAAATATTCCGTGTTTTATGATATCTATTTTTCAGATGATAAAACTACCTTATAGAAATTAAGTGACATGTCATATTCATCCAAATAGTAAAAAAAAAAGAGGTAAAATTTGAACCCATATCTTTCTGACTCCAATTTCAATGCTCAGTGTGTTATACTATAAATAAAACAGTATTTTCAGTGAGAAGACCTTGAAATTACTACATATGTGATCTAGGGTAATTCACTTGACCAATTGTGTCTCAATTTCTCATCTCAAAAATTAGAAAGTTGAAAAAACAGCATGTGATGTTCATATTATTTCTGAAATTATGATTGCAAACCCTGAATTCAATGGTCCTGGAAGATGAATAAGGTAAACTACATGAGCTTGAAGATCCTTCTAGATTTATATCTATGATCTTGTGACCTATATACCACATGATATATTGTGCCAGGATTTTTGACTAAAGGTAAAGTGAACTCAAGAGAATGAAAATGAAGTTCATATTACTACTAATGCTTATTGTGAATTATGCTGAAATACATATACTAGTGTCCCTGAAACAGTAACACTGACAAATTTTGGGATCTTCTTCTGTACAATTCCTAATCTAGTCCTCAATGTCCAATTATTAAACTAAATCATGAGTATTGATCAGATTTCATATTCTCCAACGTCTTTGAATCTTCCAAGCTTAAATTTTAGGGAACAGAGATAAGAGATACACTTGAAAATATGTTCAGTAATGTCAACTTAGAAATATGAGCAAGATCAGCACAATCCACTGCTAATTTATTCTTAGCTTCCATCATGTGGAAGAGTCAAACAGAAATGTGATTATCAGAAGAAATGCTTCTTGCAGCTGAGACAAATTCTCAAAGCAGTACTTCATGCCCCCCTCTTTGCCCGTCTGGGAAAGCTAAGACAATAATAATCGTTTTCTATCATCCAGCATAACGATTGCAATAAAATGAGGAACCTCACCCATGATTAGATAATGTATGGGGAAAACTTTATTACCCAGTGACCTGGCAGTGAAAGACACAGAATGCAGAACAAGGTTCCTGACAGCCTGTGCCTTGGTTTGTGAAATAAATCAGCTATTATTGAGAGAAAATAGCAGCTGCTGCACCTATATAAGTGCTTATGGTTCTTTCTCTATGCTCAGCATGTCAGACAAATATTTCATTGCAATATAGGTCAAAACACATCAAAATAAGTACCATTGAGTTTTCCTTGTTCCTCAGTTTTAGTCAAATTTTCTCTAACGAATGAGTGTTTCTTAAAGGACAGTCTGATTAGCAGAAGTTTATATTAAGAAAGGCTAAAGTATTTAAAAAGGAAAAAAAAGAAGCTTAGATCTACATAGATCCATCTTCATGGAGCTGGGGTCATATTGTTTCAACAACATGGGCTAGATCACATGAATCCAGGTTAAAAAGAGAAAGAAGTAACCTGGCTTAGGGTCAAGGAGAAATGACAGATTTTTACTTAAATGTATTTTTATGGTATATGGATCAAGAGTGGTGCCTGGTTCCAGGTGTTCTCCAATGTACATGCCTCGGGGGCAGTCCCTTAGGACTGGCTAAGACAGTCCTCACTGGGCATGAGCAGAATTCTATACATGGTATCCTGTCTTGCCTCAAAGAGCACAACCAAAATGTCCAAAATATCCCCTACATACAAAAGAATTTCCAAAAGATAACACGTTCTCTGAACTCAAATTTTCCCTACTTCAATAGAACCCTTTAGCAATCTGGCATACTTATGAGAAGTGGTATGGGCCACTTATCAGAATATCTTTTTAAATGCACAAAATATAATTTATAAGATTTTAAAAGGAAACAAATTATATTGAAACACAAGTATCTAATACGTCTTAAAAGATGATGAGTCCATGATTATGAACCTCACAAATTAAAGACAATTTTACCTGTGCTATTTCCCCAAGAAGCATTCCCATTAAAACTGAGAAGAGGTAAAGGCAAGATTTGCCTTTATGGGGAAGATTTCCATAGTATTTTACATGGTAGAGACTTGTGTTTGAAGAGATATCTTCCCTGTGTGTCTATACAATTGGAACTATAAAATAACAGTTCTTTTCCAAGGTCTGTGGTTATGATTTTTATTTTGGGGAATTTCATTTCCTACTGAGCAATGACTACCATGATTAAAACAATTCTAAGTTATTTTCACAGTACCTTAAAACTGTAGTATAGAATATGTTGTACAAAAAGCTTGTTCCCATGTAAAAATTGTTGACTACACCATTCAAGACTTTGTGCCTTTCATAAGAAGATGGGATACCAATCACAAAAATATCAGTTGCTAATGGAATGCTGGGTTCTCTATGTTGAGAATATTTTGTTGAAGGGACACATTTCTGACACTCTTCTTATATCACAATCATCTACTGCTTAGTCAGCCCTCTTGTCAGGGGATGAGAGACAGATAGAAAGACTGACAGAGACAGGCAGATAGATACACACAGATCATACAAATAAAAATTTATTAGCATGTTTCTACTTTCAAGGCCCTCTGCTTGGGAAGGGAATACACATGCATTCACACATATATATGCATGCATGTATATATGCATATATACCTACATAGAGTTATTTTAAAAATGGTTCCTGACATCAACATAATTGCATTTTACAGGGAAGATTAAACATGCTGGTTCTTGTCCTATGCTGTTGAAGAACAAAATTTTAAATGTTAAAAACAGTAAAACATGAACACAGATAAGCAAAGACACGATTATTTTCTACTGAACAATGACCACCCGTAGTTAAAACATAGTGTAAAAGAATAAAGTGAAAAAATCTTCCCACTTAAGAATGATTAACAAGATTGAGGAGGGCTTTTTGAAGAAGATAGAATACACAGAATTTTAGGAATAAAGACATGGTTCAAATTGTCCCTCTAACACATGCCACTTGTGAGGTAATGAGTAAGTCATTTAATTAAAAAATTAATGATCTAGGTAACTTCCTAAAATTCTAAGTAGAAATAAAAGGACCTTGCATTGTCCAAGTGAAATTTTTTGCCCCCAAACTTAATCAAACATCCAGATTTTATCCCTCAGAAGCAATAAGATTCAATTCCTATCCCAACACAGGAACAAATTTCCATCTTTATGATTCTATCATATAATCAAGTTTTGGATTTTTTTCTGCTGATTTTGTTGCAGACAGTAACTATTATAGAGAAAAGAATGCAGAGTAGGGGAAATTTAGTTGACATTAATGAATTAACCTCACTGAGAAAAAATAGTGCATTGCTACTATTTGATAGTGAATGTAGCTTGAGAATATTTTTATTACAATGAATTATTTAATGTGTATAATGGTGGGGAATAGATCCGGGGTAAATTTCAAGAAAACAACATTTTCTTCCTTCCCTATCAATATCCTGCCAGGGCTCTCTGTCTTCTATCAGTTGTCAGTCTGAAAAGAATATGAGAAATGATTTCATTTAGCAGTGTTAGGGACTGATAATGCTCTAATTTACTATCTCTTTCAGGGTTATTTGTGTTTTTACAGGAGTAAATGGTGTAACGTAAAGAAATCTCTAATCACGGAAGGCCAGACTTCATGGCAAAATCATACAATACATATTTTAGGAACAGGATGGATGTTCAGCCAAATTTTTTCTTAAATTACAATACAGAAGCAGCTGTTTCGTCTACCTCTTCATAAGATAGTGACTAGGTGTTCACTATTCATTGTGATAATATTTAATTTGCACTTGATTCTTGAGAATGCATGAATGAGCTTCATTTCTCATTAGAAGGACTTTTGATTCACCATGTGCTACAAAAGCCAAAGTCACAATTAGCACTGACTTCTTGATTTTAGCAATGAAGATCAAGTCTCTGAATTAGCAAATCTTTAAAATCGCTCATGATCCACTCCTACCAAAATTCAAGGTCATAACTAGGTTTCCCAAATGTTACCCATAATGGTGAGATTTGAATATGTTTAACTAGAGATGTTTACCTTTATGTATATGCCTGCAGAAATGGGGGAGAGTGGGTGAAAGCACTATATATAAGAGATGGAGATCCAAATCTAAGACAACCATGGATAATAGAGAAAGAATATCTTTATTTAACATTCAGTGTACCTGTTCCTAGAACATCCATGAATATTCTTTTTGGTTTTCTCCTTAAAATTTTCCTGAGTGCTAAATATCATTTTTTTAAAGTCAATATTATTCTTCCTACAAGTTTTTTTTTGCCATATTCATCTATATTCTATAGCTAAGAGAATCACAAAACAAGTGTTTAAAAGTGTTTCTATTTTCCATTTTGCTCACAAGGAAAGAACAAAACAACAAAAAAGGCATTTACTTCCATTTTGACTCTTATGCCAATAAGACAGTGTCATATGTGAAGTCATCAACTATTGAAAAAAAATAACATTCTCCCAATTTTTTGGGAGAAGTATAGAGCACTTGAAAGATGATTAGTTTGTAGACCAGTTTTGCATATGCTGAAAAGATAGAATACATCTTAGAAAAAGACTGGAAAATGAGTACTTACAGGAGAATTTCATTATATCATGTTTATTCACATAGATAATGTAGAGAGATGTGTGTGCATAACATATGAATATATATACAAATATATGTCTATGCATATATATATCGGCAAACACATGAGTAACTGCACTACATACATTTATAGTCATATAAGTCATATATAATCACATGTATATATCTATATATGTTGCTCTATGATAACCTATACAATAATATATGTGAACATACGAAGGTATAACATTGTTAAATTTAACTAAACATGCTAAATATGGACACATAAGCATATTAGAAATAGTTCTTTCATTTTCTGGTTCGCAATTATTCATAACAAGTATACACCTAATACTTTCTTCCCTCTACTTACTCTCCTACCTTGTGCTCTTTGTGCAAACACACAATGTCTCCAAACTCTATGACCTTCTATTGGCTCTTTTCCATGATTAAAATACTGCCCCTCACCACCTATGCTTCCAAATTCCCTGATTTCCTTAAAGATTCATTTCAGGGGGGCATTTTGGTGGTAAAGTTAATAGAGCACCGGCCCTGGAATCACGATTACCTCAGTTCAAATAGGACCTTAGACACTTAATAATTGCCTAGTTGTGTGACTTGGGCAAGTCACATAACCTCAATGCCTTAAATAAAAAAAAATCAGTTTAAATCCTTCCTTCTTCAGTTGGCCTTTGCCAGTCACCACAGTTGATAATGCCTTTCCAATTAAAATATTAGGAAAATGGTTCTCTCTCTCTCTCTCTCTTTGACTCTTCTATGTGTCTCTAGGTGTCTCTCTGTTTCTATCTTGATCTGTATCTCTCTTTTAGATAGACACACATCAACAGATGCATACATACACACATAGGTATATGTATGCTTCTTGCATGAAGCTACATGTTTATATACTGCATCCTCTCATAGAATGTGTACTCCTTGAAGGCAAGACCATCTGGACTATTCTGTTTCTACAATGCTTAATTCAATGTTTTAAATAGAGAAAACACTTAATAAATGCTTGTTGATTGAGTGACTAACGTAATGACATAACAATAAAGAAAGAAAGTAATGCTATTGCCATACTGGAACAAAGGAGCTCATCATACAAGGTTTTAATCCTTTTAAACTCTTGTTTTCCTTCATGGTTCTTCTCATATGCCACCTCCTCCACAAAGTCTTCTTTTATTTCTTTGTTTTCCCCTGTACTACAAAGGTAATGGTAGATTTTCCTTCCTCAAATTACCATTTCTTCTCTGTTGTGCAACTTGTAGATAATGATTGTAACAATGAGCATTATTTATATTAAACATATATATTATTGGGGGGCAGTCACACTCTCTTCTAGAGTATGATAGTTCACATGAAATTAAACCTGTTCCCTAGTCCCTTCTTGTGGGACCCTTTGCCAAAAATGTCTGAGCTAACCTGAAATATCAGATTTTTTTTTTCCTGTTTATCCCTATCACTGGGCAGCAAGGAGAAGAAAATCACTTCTGAAATTATTCTATGAAGTTGGGTGAAAGTTGGAAAATTATTTATCCCTCTCTCTCTCTTTCTCTCTCTATCTATCTATCTATTTCTCTCTCTCTGATTCTTTTTCTGTCCATTTATATTTCTCAGTCTGTCTCTATTATTTTTGCCTCTCTAAACCCACCCCTTGTATCTTTCATTCTCTGTTACTATAGAAAGAATCACCATTTACCAATCTCCCAAATGCAAAATCTAGGAGGCATCTAACTTGTCTTAGTATTTATTTCTACTTTGTCATATTCTTTTCTTCTCTGACACTGACACTACTCTAGTTCAGGTTCTTGTCTCATCACAACGAGATTATTGTAAATGCCTTCTGGTGAATGGCCCTGCCTCATGTCTCTCCCTATTTACAAGCCATCCTCCACTTAATCATCAAAGTAAATATCTTAAGACTCAGGACTGCCCATGTCATATGAATTTCTAACACTTCCAAAATCAAGTGATTACTATGAAGTATAAACACCTTTTGATATGTACACTTCCTTTGATATACAAATGTGAAATTTGCTTGAAAAATTGCCTGATAAATGGATTTATTTATTTTCAACCCCATTTTTTTTATTGATTTCTAAGCTATAGTTCTGGTATTGAAAAATGTAATCATTGCTTCTGTATAAAAATAATGACAGTTACTTATGTTGCAATGTATAGGATGTATGTTTTTTGAAAACAAGCAAAGTTCAATAAAGCAGTCACTGATGACTGAAAATTTCTCTTAAATGGTGTTGCCATGAAGAAAATTCCTGTTCAAGGATCATGACCTACTAAGCAATGGAGAATTTTTATTGTTTTATGTGACAAAGTTCCAAAGCATTGATCATTATGTCTTTATTCAGTGTGCAGAGCCAAGATGGCAGAGAGAAACTGGGAAATTACCTGAGCTCTTCCCAGTTTCCCTCCAATACACTGTTAAATCACAGCTCTAAAAGAATTCTGGAGTGACAAAATCAACAAAAAGAAAGAGTAAAACAATTTTCCAGTCCAAAAGGACTTAGGAGAATTTTAGGAAATGTTTGGATTACTTAAGTAAAAAAGGAAAATTTGTGTGCCTTTGACATCCTTCGGGTAAGAGAGCTGGAGATTCCAAACCACAGAACTTCCCCCTTTAGGGAAGGGTCAGCATGCTAGTGATGCACTAGGACAACTATGAGGCCACAGTGTAGCAGATAAATTTCCAGTCCTAGAACCTAGGGAACAATAGGGACAACTAAAGTAGTCCATTCCAGTGCAAGTAGGCAAGCCTCCAACACCTCAGGCCTTGAAGCAGAAAGACAAGGATCAGGTCCCTTTCTTCCCCCTCCCTCCAGGACAAGAAACTAAGGAAAGGAGATCATGTCCTCCAGTAGCAGAGTACAACTTTAAAAATTGAGCAAAAAAAACAGAAAAGAGACAATACCATAGAAAACTACTATGATGACAGGGAAAATTCAAATTCACGTTCAGAAGAGGACAACAATGTCAAATTATCTATATGTGAAATACCCAAATGGAATACTAATGCATCTCAAGTATAAAAGTCTCCTTGAAAGAGTTAAAATGAATGTTAAATTTCAAATAATAGAGGTAGAAGAAAAATTGGACAAATAAATGTTACCAAAAAATTGCTGCTATTTGTATTCACTTTGAGTAATCAGTGTCCAGACAATGACACAATAGACAAGATCTAATATTGTTTAATCAATGAGACCCAGAGCAATTTGAGTTTAAGGCTATTATTGTTTGTTCTTCAATCTTGAAGAGGATCATGTCTTCAGGGAGGAGATGCCATTACTTACAAGGGAGCTAAATTTAAATGAGGTAGGGTTGTGCTAAACCAAAGCATCACTTTCTCCTCCAAAATCACTTAGGTACTGGGAAAAGATATAGATCAGGTTGACTGAAGATGACCCTGGATGCAGTGGGAGACCGACCTTTTTAAGCAAAGTTATTTTCCAGGGCTCAGATTAACTGCAGCATCATCTATTCAGAACCTTAGGCTAGTTTAGAAATGAAACTAATAATAATTTCTTTTACCTAGTCAAAAAAAAGGTTAAAAATGCAAAGTTTTTCTACTGCATTTAAGGTCTCCAATCATTCTGATCTATATCTTTCCACTGAACCCAGATGGTTCTGAATAAGGAAGTGAAGCTCATGAATTTCAAGATTTCCCTCTTTAATCAACTTCATTTACATATCATGGAATCACCTCTATCTTGCCATGGTCATCTTTGAGAATGAAATGCAAACAACAATAAAATCAAAACCCTAAATTCATATGATTCTGGTTCTAATTGATTGGCAAACAATGAACAAGAGAAAGTCAACAACTTGAAAAAGGAAGGAAAAAGCTGACTGAATAAAACAATTCCTTAAAAGTAGAATTGGTCAAATGGAAAGGAGGTACAAAAGAAAACCAAGAAATAATTCCTTAAAAATTAGACTTGGGCAAATGGAAACTACTTACTCTAGAAAACATTGATTCAATCAAATAAAATCAAAAGAATGAAAAAATAGAAAAAAATTGTAAAATATCTCATTGGAACATCAACTAACCAAGAAACTAGATCAAGTAGAGATAATTTAAGTATTATCGGAACACTTGAAAGATATTATATAAAAAGAAACAGGACAGTATTTTTCAAGTAATTTTCAAACAAAATTATCCTGATATCAGAGAACCAGTTGATAAAATAGTTGTTGAAGAAATTCTCTGTATACAACCTCAAAAAGATTGCAAAATGAAATTCCCAGGAATATCATTGTCATAATTCCAGAATTATCAGTCAAGCATATAATACTGCAAACAGACAGAAAGAAGAAATTCAAATACTAAGGAGTCATAGTCAGAATTTCACAAGATGTTCCAGAAGGCAAGGAAGATAAGATTATAATAAAGAATCAATCAACTACTTAGAAAAAATGAACATAATCTTTCAAGGGAAAAGATGGATACTCAATGAAATATGGAATTACAACCAATACTGATGAAAAGAGCAGAACTGAACAGAAGAATCAATCTTCAACTTCAAGTTTCAAAAGAAGCAGAAAAAGGTAATTAGGAAAGAAAAATATGTTATTCATTAAGGTTGTACTCTTTGCATCCCTACGTAGAAAGTTAATACTTGTAGCTTTTGGGAAAAGTATCTCTTTTAGGACAATCAGAAGGAGTATACATATACAAAAGTTGTGGGTATAATTAACTTTAACATGATGATATAAAAAAATTAAGAGGTGAAAATATGATTATACTTGAAGAAGAAAAAAGGAAGATGCAAATTGATATAAACTGCATCACATGAAAAGTGACAATAGTCCTAAATGTAGTAGAGGGGACGAAGGATGGGTGTGAACATTGTTTAAGCATCACTCTCATCAGATTTGGTTTGCAGTAGGGGCAACATACAAATTCAATCAGTTACAGAAATTTATCTTACCCTATAAAAAAGTAGAAGGGAAAGGCAAAAAAGGGAAGGAAGAAGGGAGGCAAGAAATAGGAGAAGAAAGAGAAAAATGAAGGGGATTAGTAGAAAGAAACATTGATTCAGGGAGAAATTGAACAGAAGAAAAATACTGATGAGAGGAAAAGGGGGAAAGGATAGAGAAAATTATAGACAGAGAGAAAAGATGATTGAGGAAATATACAGTTAGTAATTATAGCTGATAATGTGAATAGGATGAACTTTCCCATATTAGAGAAGCAGATAGCACAGTGAATTAAATACCAGTATCCTACAATATAATATTCAAAGAAGCACATTTGAAACATAGAAATACATCTGGAGAATAGACAAAAGGCTAGAGCAAAACATGCTATGTTTCCGTTGAAACATAAAAACAAAAAGCAGGGATTAGCAATCATGATTTCAGGCAAAGTAAAAAACAAAAAAACATATCCAATTAAAAGAGATAAGGAAGTAAACATCATCTTGCTAAAAGGTTAAATAATAGTGAAACAACATCAATGCTAATCATAGAAACACCGAATGAAATAGCATTCAAATTCTTTGATGAGAAGTTAGCTGAATAATAGAAAGAAATACATAGCAGAATTATACTAGTAGGAGGATCTCAACCTATACTAGTCAGTACTAGATGCATCTAAGAGTAAAAATAAACACCATAGAGTTTAGGAGTTGGGAATTTTAGAAAAGTTAGATATGTTAAATATCTGGAGAAAATTGAGTTGGGATATAAAGGCATATATTATTTTCTCAATGATACACAGCAACATCACAAAAATTGACCTTTTATTATAGGACATGAAATCCTGAGTCAAAGGCAGAAAGGAGGAAATAGTAAATACATTCTTTTCAGATAATAATGAAATAAAAATAACATGAAATGGAATATTTTTAGAGGTGGAACCAAGATAGTGATGTGAGGGCATGATTTCCCAGAAACCCTCTTCCAAAATATTCCAAATACCTAAAAATTATGACTTTAACTAAATTAGAGACAGAACCCACTGAAAGACCAAGGGAAACAATTCTCCAGCCCAAGGTAACTTGAATACCTTTGAGAAGGTTCTGTCCACCAGGGTCAAAAAGTGAGGGAGTGCAGACAGGGTAACCCTGCATGGGAATGAATGAGCTCCTGTTTTCCAGGAACAGCACACTGGGTGCCTGGTTCCATGGGGGCTCCAACTCATGGGAGTAGAAATGGTATCTAGATCTCCCAACCCAGGGATCACTAAGTAAATTTGGAAGATCATTGTGGGAGGGACTCTGCCAGAGTGGGTATGGAGCCTAGGCCTTGTAGCCCTCAGGGCAACCCCCTCTGGGAAACAGAAGCAGACCCGTGGAGTCACCTGGCAGCTGCTTCCAGAGTACTCAACCTGCAGGAGGTAAGAGGGTTGTGAGAGATTGCTGAGGTCTCTCCACTATCTCTGGGACAGGAATCTATAGCTTCATCCATATTCAGACCCTGGTCACAGTCTGGGACCCCCTCATTACCATAGAGCAGAAAGCCTCTTCACATCTTCAGGGCAGAGGGGAAGGCTTGTGGTCATCCACAGACCAAAGAAAATGCAAGGGAGAAATTAAGAGTCTCTTATAAGACATTTAAGGAAATGAGGTTCTTGCAGGAGTGTCCCAATAACTCTCAAAAATTTGGGAAGCACCCCAAAACCAGGGCACAGGCTGGGGAAATGAATAAACAGAGGGAAAAGGAAACTGACCATGGATACATATTTTAGTCCCAGACTCAGAAGATGACAAAGTTCAAGCTTTTGCACCTAAAGCCTCCAAGAAAAATAGGAGTATGGTTCAGGCTATGGAAGAGCTCAAAAAAGATTTTGAAAATCAAGTAAGGGAAGGAGATGGAAAATTGGGAAGGGAAATGAGAGAGATGCAGGAAAAACATGAAAACTAAGTCAGCAGCTAGGTCAAGGAGATACAAAAAAATGCCAAAAAATATTCCAACATGTTAAACACTAATTTAAGTCAAATGGAAAAATCAGTCCAAAAAGTTAATAAGAAGAATATCTTAATAATAGAATTGGGCATATGGAATAGGAGCTAAGAAAGATCTCTGAGGACTATAAGTCCTCCAAATATATAATGGAAGTAAAGGAAGCTGATGACTTTGGGAGAAATCAAGAAACAGTAGAATAATACCAAAAGAATGAAAAACTAGAAGAAAATGTGAAATATCCCATTGGAAAAGCAACCTACATGGAAAACAGATCCAGTAGAAATAATATAACAATTATGGGCTTACCTGAATGTCAGAATCATGAAAAGAGCCTTGACATCAATTTTAATGATTTTCCTATAGGAAAATTGTCCCGATATCCTAGAAACAGAGGGTAGAATAGACATTGACAAAATCCACCAATCTTCTCCTCAAAGATATCCAACAAAATAACTCCCAGGAATATTATAACCAAATTCCATAACCCCCAAGTCAAAGAGAAAGTATTACAAGCATCCAGAAAGAAACAAATCCAACATCATGACACTATAGTCAAGATTACACAGGATTTGGTAACATCTTCATTAAGGTCTCATAGGGCTTGGAATATCATTTTCCAGAAGGCAAAATAATTTGAAATGCATCCAAGAAACAACTACCCAACAAAACTGAACATCATCTTCCAGAGGAAAATATGGGTGTTCAATGAAATAGGAAGCATTGAAACTTTCCTCTTGAAATGACCAGAGCTGAACAGAAAGTTTGAGCTCCAAATACAGGACTCAGGTGAAGCAGAGAAAGGGTGGATGAGAAGGGTAAATTTTGAGAAATTTAATGATATTGATTTGCTTGTATTCCAGCATGGGGAAAATGATACTGATAACTCATATGAACCTTCTCAGTTAATAGAACAGTTAGAGCAAGCATTTTTAGAAAGGCACAGGAGAGAGCTGAATATATTATAGAGATGGAGTCCATGGGGGAAAGGAGAGGGAGAATGGGCTAAGATATTTCACATATAAGAGTCAAGATAAAGCTTTTGCAATAGAGTGGCAGTGGGGAAGTCAGGGCGAATGAGTGAACCTTCTTTCTCATTGGAAATGGCTCAGAGAGCAAATAACAAACCATATTCAAGTATAGAAATCTTTTACCCTAGAGAAACAAGGAAAGGGAATGGGAGAAAGAGGAAAGGGCTAGGGGAGGGGGGATACAAGTGATAGAGTAGAGGGTAGATCATGGGAGAGAGTAGTTAGATATAACACATTTCTGAAGTTTTTGCAAGTTAGTGTGATTGGTTGGCCTGCCCATGAGCATATGGCTGGGTAATTGTTGGGTGTCTGGGAGGGATTTGGGCTTGGGTCCTTCTGGCTCTAAGCCTAGTGCTTTGTCCACTTTACCCCTTGGTTATCCCATGGCATACTTTTGAAGAGGGACAAAGTTAAAGCAAAGAGAAAATAGAATAAATGGGAATGGGGAGAAATGGATGGAGGGGAATACAATCAGCAGTAGAAATTCTGGGAAAAAATATGGAAGCTGCACTTTTAATAAAGAATAGGATCCATTACAAAGACAGAACTGACAGCATCTGAACACAGACTGAAATACAATTTTTAAACTCTTTTTTTTCACGTTATTTTTCGTTTTTTTGAGGGGGGAGGGGAAATTTTGCTTATTCTTACAAGATTATTTTAATAATGTGTAATTAAATAAAAATGAAAAAGAAATTATTAGGAAGATAAATTAAACATTGATTTGAAACAAAACAATCTAATCCTAAATAATGGTTGGGTCAAACAACAAAGCATAGAAACATATAATAATTTCATCAAAGATAATTTTAGTAATGAGAAGACATAAAAAATTTTATGGGTTGCAATTTTATATCTCCAAATATTGACATAAATAAAGAATCAATCAATGAATTGGCCATGAATATACAAAAGTAAGAAAAGGAACAAATTAAAAATTATCTAATAAATAATAGACTAGAATCTATGAAAACAAAAGGAGAGTTTAATAAATTTCATTGCCACAAAGAATTGAACTAATAAATAACATAAGAGCTAGTTTTCCTGGAAACATAGTAAAAAGATAAAGCTTTATTTAATTTGATTTAAAAAATCTTAATTTAAATGGAAAAACTTGAATTTAACGCAATAAAAATTAAAGCAATAATTAAAAGCAATCTTGTCCAATTGTATGCCAGTAACTATGAAAATCTAAAGTGAAATAAATGAATATTTACAAAAAAGTAACTGGTCCAGATGAACACAAGAGAAAATAAAATACTTATCCCATTTTAGAAAAAAAAAATTAACATGTCATCAATAAACCCCCTTCGAGAAAACATCTTGTGCTAGATCGATTTACAAATGAATTCTACCCAACATTTAAAGGAAAAAATAAGTTTAGTACTACATAAACTATTTGGAAAAATAGACAAAAAAGGAAGGCTAAATTTCTCTTCTTTGCCTTTCTATAGCACAAATATGCTAGTATTACCAAAACCAAGAAAAGTCAAAGCAAAGAAAAATTATATACCAATTTTCCTAATGAGAATTAATGCAAAATTTGTAAGTATAATATTAGCAAAGAGATTAAATTAATTTATCATTAACACAGTACCCTGTGACCAGATGTAATTTATACCAGAAATTTGGGGCTTGGAAAATATTAGGTAATCTATCACTATCAGCATATTTGACCATATCAATAACAAAGTTAAGATAAATCATATGATTATTTCAAAAGATTCAGAAAAAGTTTATGACCAAATATAGTACACATTTCTATCAAAATACTAATTATCATAAGAATAAAGGGAGTATTCTTAAAATGATAAGTAATATCTCTCCAAAAATTATCCAGCTAAAAATCTAAACAATAGCATCAGTGATGAAAAAAGGATTCCCGTTATCACCATAATTGTATAATTCAATATTGTACTTGGAATGTTACCTTAAGTAGTAAGAGAAGAGAAGAACATTGAAAGAATTAGAAAAGGCAATGTGACAAGAAAACTATCATTCTCTGCAGATGATATGATGGTATCCTTAGAGATTCCTACAAAATCAGCTTTAAATCTACTTGAAATAATTGTCAACTTATACAGTGCTGCAGTATATAAAATAAACCCACATGTCATATATATATGTATCCAAGAAAACCCAGCAGCAAGAGATAGAAATTCCATTTAAAATTACTATTTTTAACTTGTTTTATCTTGTATGTTAATTTTGTTGTTTTCTGCCATACAAAACTCTGATACTATGAATAAACAGTTCTACTAGTTTTCTGCTAGAAGCCCATCCCTCCAAAAAAATAAAATAAAATTTCTATTGACAATGTAAAATATTTTGGTGTCTACCTGCTAAGACAAACCCAGGAATCATTTGAACACACACACACACACACACACACACACACACACACACACACACACACAAACTCAAGAAAAAACAAAACAATTTCTCACAAGTAAAATCAGATCTGAACAACTGAAAATATCTCAATTCCTCATTGTTAGACTAAACTAATAAAATAGAAATGACAACTCTACCTACATTTGTCTACTTATTCAATATCATATCAAAGAACCAAAAAGTGTTTTGTAGAGATAGATAAAATAAAACCAAAATTCATTTGGAAGAAAAATAGACAATGGATATAAAGGGAATCAAAGAAAAATAAGCAGTGAAAAGTACACTACCTCTTCTAATTTAAAAATATCTATATTATAATGTGGAAGTCAACAAAACCTTTACTACTGGCAAAGAAATATAATAGTGCCTCAGTGGAATAGGGTAACAACACAACATACATTAATGGTAGCTAAAAATAGTACTTTGGATTTGAGAAACCCAAACTCTTCAACTTCTTGGATGAGGTAAATATTTTTGGAGAGATACTACTTATCATTTTAATGAATAGTCCTTTTATTATTATGATCTTTCATATTTTAATAGTAATATATTCTATATGTTGTCATAAGCTTTTTCTGCATCTTTTGAAATAATAGCTTTGTTATTGATATGGTCAATTATTCTGCACTGAACCAAAACTGATGGGAAAACAGGAAAAAAGTGTGACAGAAACATGGCATAGACTAATCAAGCCCTACACCAAGATGAGGTCAAAATGGGTACATGATTTAGACTTAAGGAGGATACCATAAGCACATTAAGAGAAAAAAAATATAATTTACCTGTCTGATCTATGGAGAAAGGAAGAATTTATGACCAAACAAAAGATAGGAACAATATGAAATGCAAAATGGATGATTTTGATTATATAAAATTAAAATGTTTTTGCACAGACAAGGCCAATGCAATTAAGAGTAGTAGGAAGATATAAAACTGGGAAAGAATTTTTTACAGTCATTTTTTTGAAGATCTCATTTCTCAGATAAATAAAGGACTGACTCATATTTAAAATAATAAAAATCATTTACCCATCAATAAATGTTTGATGTCTATGAAGTGAAAATTTTCAGATTATAAAACTAAAGCTATATTAATATGAAAAATGCTCTAAATCAGTATTAGAGAAATTCAAATTAAAACAAATCTGTGGTAACATATCACTCCTACCAGAATAGGTAATATAACATATAAAGAAAATGATAAATTTTGAAGAAGTGAGAAAATTCTGATTCTATTTTTTCTGGAGTTTTGAACTAATCCAAACATTATAGAGACCCAATTTGGTACTATAGCTCTTTATGCAAAGAGCTATAAAACTGCATATCTATAAAACTGTACATTCTCTTTTAACCAGCAATAACACCAGTTGTTCTGTTTATCAAAGAGATCATATAAAAGGGAAAAGGATGCTCATGTACAAAAATATTTTCAGTAGATCGTTTTGTGGTGGCAGAGAATTAGAAATTGATGAAATATGCATCAATTAGAGAATGACTGAACAAATTTTAGTGATTGAAATGCAATATATTTCGCTATAAGAAATGATAAGTAAGTGTATTTCAGAAAGACCTTGAAAGAATTACATGAACTTAAGCTGAGTGAAATGAGCAGAACCAGTACATTGTACACATTAAGTGCAACATTTTGTCTTGATCAACTATGACAGATTAAGTTCTTTTCAACAATAGAGTAATCAGACAATTTCAACAGACTCATGATATTTAATCTATATCCTGAGTTATAACTATGGAATCTGAATGCAAATTAAACTACACTAGTTTAATTTTTTTTCTTTTTTGATGGTCTTTCATTTTTGTTCTGATTCTTTTCTCATTATATAAATAAATGTGGCAATGATTAATATGATTGTACATGTATAACCTATATTAAATTTCTTGCTAGCTTGGGGAGTAAAGAGGAAAGCAAGGGAGGGAAAAATTAGGAACTCAAAATCATAAAAAGTGAATATTGAAAACTATATTTATATGAAATTGGGAAACATACTATTAAGTGGAAAAATGAATTGACATTTTTGAAAAAATTGAAAGATTTAAATGCTAACATAAAAAATAGCTTTATAATAAAAGGATTTATTCTTTTCTGTCAGCCTGAGATACTGGTAGTGCTCTAACTCCCAGATAATCATCTAATTTAGGGGAAATCATTTAATATATTTTAAATCTAATTTTCACATCAGTACAATGGGGTTGATTAATACTTGTTTGCCACCCCATTGCACTAGACAGCTGATTGTTGAGTTGTTTAATTAATCTGTGGCCTTGTATAGTACCTTTAATAGCAGTTTATTTCAAACTATTAAATGGAATGGATTGATGATTGAAATGTCCTTCACAACTGATTATTTAACACACCAAAAGGCAATGTGGTAAGCATTCTTCAAAGGAATGGTAATTTCATACTCATCTACTAGTATAGCTTTATTGCATCATATCCTTTGTGAATAATAGCAAACATTTAATAGTGGAATATTCTGAAAATTCCAGCTGTCTTCTTAGAGCATCTTGAGGATTTTAATCTTCATGCAGGAATGTGAAACAAGAGAAAACACACACACACACACACACACACACACACACACAAACACACACCCCAATATATTCTTTTTCCTTTCTTTTTGTTCAAATTATTATGGCTTGCTAAAGAGGAATTAATAAGACATATTGGATAAAAGATTAATTTAACTTTGGAATTGGAAAACCCTGGGTTCAAGTTCCATCCCAGAAACATGCTAGTTATGTGACTATGGAAAGTAAAAATGAAACTCTTAATGTGGAATTATCCTCCATTGATAAAGACTTCATATTTCATTGGAATTTATTCTATATTCTTAAAAGATCATCCAGAAACTAAATATATGTATTCAAATTTCAATGGTGTATATTTTTAATCTCATTTTAGTTGTGTATTCAATTGTTGCCAAAGAAATTTTTAACAGAACATAATGGTCAATTATACTTTTTCCTCATCAATAAAGTTATTATTTTTTAATTAAGGCAATGGGGTTAAGTGACTTGTCCAAGATCACACAGCTAGGTAATTATTAAGTGTCCAAGGCCAGCTTTGAACTCAGGTACTCCTGACCCAAGGACTGGTGCTCTATCCATGGCACCATCTGCATCCTCTAAAGTTATTATATTTTATATCTTATCAGTAGAACTCTAGTTTTAGTTCTAGACTTGATTTAATGTTTATAAATAGTGAAAACTACTTATCAATTCATTGAAAAAATGACATTTTCATTTTTTGTTTTTGTTTTTAATTTAATTTTTAGTTATAAGTTAAGATAATTTTCAACACTTATTTTTGCAAAGATTTCTCTCTCCTACTCTTTCCTCCCTCCCACCTTATAATAACAAGTATTCTGATATAGGTTATATATGTACAGTCATGCTATACATATTTCCTTCCATATTAGTCAATTTGTGAAAGAAGAATCAAAAGAAAAAGGGGAAAATGCAATAAGATAAAAGCAAAAAACAAGCTTAGAATTGCATTTGCTCACTGTATTGCTGAGAAGAATTAAATCTATTGTAATTGTTCATTGCAAATTGTTGCTAGGTGGCCTCAGTGCATAGAGCACTGGCCCAGGAGTACCTGAGTTGAAATCTGACCTCAGACACTTAAAAATTGCCTAGCTGTGTGATCTTGGGCAAGTCACTCAAACCCATTGCTTTGAACTAAAAATAAAAATTAACAAAATGTTGCTGTTAAGGTTTACAGTGTTTTCCTGATTCTGCTCAATTTAGCCAGCATTAATTCATAAAAGTATTTCCAGATTTTTATGAAATCTGATTGCTCATCATTTGTTTGCAGTAATAATATTCTATTATATTCATATATCACAATTTGTTCAGTCATTGCCCAACTGTTGGAAATCCCCTCAATGTCTAGTTCTTTACCACCACAAAATGAGATGCTGTGAATATTCTTGTACATTTGAATCTTTTCCCCCATTTTTGGTGTGATCTCTTTGGGATACAGACTTATTCATAGTATTAAGAGTTTAAAGATTATGCACAGTTTTATTACCCTTTAGGAATTCTTCCAAGTTGATCTCCAGGATGGTTTCATCAGTTTACAACTCTACCAACACTGCATTCATGTCCCAAAATCCCCTCCAACATTAGAAAAATGCCATTTTCTATTCTATTTAACATATTATAATGCATTATCTTACTTAACAATTACATTAAAATTACTAATAACCCTGATAAAAATAAAAGAATAAAATAAATTTTCATACATTAGTGAATTTAAGAACTTTTTTCCCACTGATATGCAGCAATTGCTAGGGGTATTTCTCTTAAGTTATCCATTGATTATAGTTGAAAATTGCAATATAAATATTACTCCAATGTCAAAATAATTGCTAATAGCTCTTTTATTTGCAATTCTAGGTAAGAAAATAATGACAAATGATTTCAAAATTAGCATGTATTCTGGCGAGTGCATATCCCATTGCTTGTGAATATAGATATATAGTCATAGGTGATATACATTTAAAACATGAATTGAAGTCAGAAAAATACGGAGTGAAATGAGTTCTCATCGCAAGATATTGTGGATGAAATTCAGAAAAAGTATGTCTCACATAGGTAAAAGAGAAATATAGCCCAGCACAAGCAGGAGAGCTGAAAAGCCAGTGGAGACTTTTAGTCAAAGGGCAGCTGAGGTCCTGGCTTAGCCAGGTGCATAATTTCAGCAGTGAAGTTCAAACTCCAGCTTGGAACACTTAGTCTTACCACCAGGAACACTGGTTCAACAGCTGGGAATGGGTTTAGCTACTCTAATGTACTAGCACCTGAGATACCATAGTTTGCACCATAGTGCAGCAGTAAGACAGGAATCAAACCACACAGCCCCAGCTCAAAATGCTTGAGACTATGCCCCCTTTGCCTCAGGAACAGAGCTCAATTATCAAAATGATCGAAAATTTTTTAAAAAAGGACACAAACCTTTAAAAAGTAATCACTCTTATATGGATGATAGATACACCATCTCAAAGGAGGAAAACAGTGACAAAATACCTATCTGTGAAGCCTCAAAGGGTTTTAGAATTAATATCTAATCTAAAAAAGTCCTCTTGGAAGAATTCAACAAATACTTTAAAAAACAAACAAAAGAGGAAGAAGAAAAGTGAGAAAAGAAATGAGAGTAATGTAGGAGAATTACAAAATAATGACTGAAGAAAACAATGCTTTAAAAAATGAAGTTGGCTAAATTGGAAAAAAAATCAGCTCCTTTCAAAAGAAAATTAACTAGCTAGAAAAGCTCAAAAACTAACTGAAGAAAACAAAACCCTAATAATTAGAAATGGGCAAATGAAAACTAAGGATTCAACAAGACTCCAATATTCCATCAAACAAAACCCAAAGGAAAATGTAAAGTATCTCTTAGGAAAAATGACTAACCTAGAAAAGCAATACAGTAGAGATAATTTATGAATTATTCAATACCTGAAAGTCATGATAAGAAGAAGAGCCTGAGTAATCACATAAAGGAAATTATCATGAATAACTGCCCCAAATTCCTAGAACACAAACTTTAGCTTATGAGGATTACATTTCTATTGGAATAGTTGGAGGAAATGTACTTTGTCTGAAATTGTGGACATTAATTATCATGAGATGTTTTCTGTGACTTGAAAATTTTATTTATATCAGGACAGTTGAAAGGAGTATACTTTGACACAGGTCATGGATACAGGAGAGATATAAAACAATTAAGACATGAAAAAATAAATTTACCAGAAGAAGCTGGAAGCATTAGAGGATAATTAGCACTATGTAAAGAGGAACAAAAGGACATATTATAATAGAGAGAAAATAGAGAGGGTGTAAACACTAAGTAAATCTTACTCTAAACAGATTTGGCTCAGAGACAGAATAATAAACATTCCCAGTTGGATTGAGAAATTTATCTTATCTTTCAGGTAAGTAAGAGGGAGAAGGGAAAAGGGAAGTAAAAGCAACCAGCAGTCTGAAGCAAAACATTGATGAGGAGGGAAGAGAAATAGAAGTAAAAAAAAGGCAAAGATAGGATGGAGGAAAAGAAAACTTTTTGCAAAGAAAGTAATTGAAACCAATACTAGAAGTAATGCATTAAGCTAAGAAACAATTTTCATAGCTAATGTTTCTGATAAAGCAATCATTTTTAAAATATACAGAGAACTGAGTCTAATTTATAAGAATATAAGTCATTCCTCATTTGATAAATGGTCAAAAACTATGCATGGGCAATTTTCATATTTAGAAATTAAAATTATCTATGTTCATGTGAAAAAATACTCCAAATACTTAGTGACCAGAGAAATACAAATTAAAACAACTCTGAGGCACCACCTTCACACCTATAAAATTGACTAAAATGACAAAAAAATGATTAATATTGCAGTGTATGTGTGGAAATCGGGACACTAGAGCACTATTGGTGGAGTTGTAAACTGTACCAATAATTCTGAAAAGAAATTTGGAACTGTTTTCAAAGGGCAATAAAACCATGCATAATCTTTGATCCAACAATAACATTACTATGCCTACATTCCAAAGAGATCATTAAAAAAGGATAAATGGCCCACATGTACAAAATAATTTAAAGCAGCTCTTTTTAGTGGCAAAGATTTTTGAAATTGATGGGATGTCCATCAATTGGGGGAATTGCTGAATAATGTATGGTACATGAATACAATGGAGTATTACTGTTTTAAGAGAAATAATGAGCAGACAAAAGCCTGGAAATACTTGCATGAACTGATAGTGAGTGATGAGTAGACCCACAAAAACATTGTACCCATAAACAGCAACATTCTGCTATGATTAATTAAAATTGGTGCAGCTCCTCTCAGCAGTTCTGTGATGAAGGAGAGATCAATTAAAGAAAATTACCTCTATAACCATTGGAAAAAACAAAAAAAAACGAACAAACAAATAAAAAACTAGGTCATTGAACTGCAGGGAAAAGCATATCATGTTCTCTTTTTACACTTCTTTTATGTTTTGTTCTTTCTCTCATGATATTTTCCCCTTTAATTCTAATTCTGCTTTCAAAACATGCCTACTATGGAAATATGTTGAACATAATTGAACATGTACAACCTATATCAGATCCCCCACCATGGGGAAATGGAAACCAAAGCAGGACTGTAGAAAGATGTAGTACTCAAAATTTACAAAAGATGAAAGCTGAGAACTATCTTTGTATCTAATTTGAAAAAAAGTGAAATCAAGAAGAAAAATAATTATAAATTGCTACTTCTTTTCATTTATTTGTAGAATGCATTAACTAAAATAATTAATTGAAATAACTGTTGGAAAAATAGCATCTTATTTCTTTTGTCATTATTGCACTAAAGTGATTCAAAGTCCTTTTCTTCAGAGAGGTTATATATGAAGGATGACTTCACAATTAAAGGTAATGCCATTTAAAAATGCAGTTCTCTTTGCCTTTTTTAAATTCCACAAATGTGCCCAGAAATCCAATTTCCTATCAAATCCTATGATCTTTTTTTTACTTCAAATTGTAGATTCTATTACACCATTTATCCAATAGCACAATTTAAAGAAGTATGAGGATGATCTGACTTCAGTTTATTCAGTGTGGTCAAGTGAAATAAAGAAAAAGTGTGAATAAAATTTGACCACAAAAACCACACTGGAAAATATAAAAATGTAATTCATCTTCACATTCTGTGCCACTTGTCAGCATTCGCTTTATCCACTATAGTTTGTATTCACCATGATAACATTATTAAGATCCCGCTTATGAATAAGCGTGCTCATCTTTGTCTCTGATTACAAAGACTCATGTCTGTCTATCAACTGCAGACTTTAAATATTTGCGTCATAATCGGACACAAGCTGCTCTGAACATCTGTTTGTCATCATGAGCAAGAGTGACTTATCTCCTGCTCTAGATTTGCTTAATGGACAAATCCTGAAATTATATTTACAATATGCTATAAAATTGAGCTATCTCCCCTTTCTGTGAATGAATGGCTTGTAAGGCCTTGATTGGGAAGGGGGTGTAGGGAGAAACTGCTACTTCCAGCAGATTAAAACTTCCTCATTCCTCGTATTTATGGGAAAAAAATAAAACCACTGATCTCTGAATCTGTTGGTTAAAAGTGTAGTTTCATAGCCCTTTCCAAATAAAAAGTAAAATATTGGTTTTTTTTTCCATTTTAATAATGTCACCTAGAGTTATTTTATTGCTCTCACTATGCATTTTTACTTGCATTTACTGTTCACACTTCTATTAGGAACTAATTTGTCATTTGGTCCTTTTGTTTCTTAGTCACCATTTAAATTTATCAGATCTTTAACCATTAGCTCTGAACCAATAAGCATTGTGTATTGTTGCCTTACTTGCTTTCTGCATCCCTTCTATTTCTTAAAAACGTATTCACTCATTATTTGTAGACTTAATAATCCCTAATATTTTACCCTAGCTGGTTGAAATTTATTATTATAGAAATTTAGAAGATCCCACTCTGATCAGGCTTTTCTAAGATGTTAGAGGACATTGTAGTTACATGGTTTGTAGGAATTCAAAGGGTTCAGTTTTTCCTCATTTTTCTTTGACCTTGGAGATTCAGGAGAGGTAGCAGAGAGGCAAGTGTAAGACATGAGTTTATAGATAGAGATGAAAAGGGGAGAAAATAACAATTTGGACTGGTGCTCAGATCAAGTCAAATTGGCAGAATTGGCACTGTTAAAAATAAAGTACAATAAAAATTATCATTTTATCCATGAATCTAAATCCTTGACATTTTCTTTAGAAATTCCTTTCAGACTAATTAGGAAGGTGACTGAATGTTTATCAGCATTTTCTTGTACCTTAGTGGTTGTCTAAGCTCTAAATTCATTATTTGATCTTCAGGAGAAATAATGAAAAAAGGAAATCCACAGTTTAACCCTAAGTTGGGGTAGGAAATAACTAATGAGAATTTCTGAAATTTGAATAACTTATTGAGACTATTCCAGAGTATGCTTACTAGACAGTCTTTCAACCGGGAAGGAAAGAATTGATAAAGAAATGAAGCAGAAATGGAAAGTAGTGATGAATTGGACATTAACACTGGTTTTAACCAAAAAGGCACTTTTTAGACACACTATATATGTATTTGATGGAATTCCCTCAATATTTCTCTTACTTCAATCTTCCCATGCTCTTTGACATTTTTAACCTGTGTCTTCCAGTTGGTCTGCCTGACTTCCATTCACTAAAGCATCTTTTCTGAAAATTTTCACACTTTCTTAAACTCCTGTGGTTATATCTCTTCTTAACTCTTGATTGAGAACCAATTCCTGCAGCTTACTGATTTTTTTGTGAAAAAAGATATCATTTGTAGAGAGTTCTCTCACTTTTCCTCCTCCTCAGATTATAGGATACACATGCATCTGCTACTATTTTTTCCTTTGGTCCTTCACATACTTAGTAGATTTTCCATCTCTTTTCCAAGGTATTCCCCTATCCATACCCAAATTTATTAACCATTATCCTAGCTAAGATCTACAACCACAAATAATGGTTCTATATATTCTTAGCTTCTTCACCAGTTTTCCCCCTCTACCATCTCTACACTCACCATAATCTTTAAACTCTCACTATCTACTGGCTGCAGGTTTATAGTCTCTCTCTCTCTCTCTCTCTCTCTCTCTCTCTCTCTCTCTCTCTCGCTTTCTCTCTCTCTCTTATACACACACACACACACACACACACACACACACACACAGAAATATTGTATAATACCATATCAGTTTACCTGAAATATTGTCTTATCATATAATAACTATTTTCTTTCATATGGTTATTGTTTATTATTTAAAAGATTTGGGCTTTTTATCCAGGTGTTATTCAATATATCATTAAGAATTGTCCAAAATTATATTAATTATATTAAAAATTATATTAATCTTCTATTCCACTATGTTCTATTCATTATGTTCTGTATTTCTGCATTTTCAATTTTTAATGTTTTTCTCCCTAGTTCATTTTTATAATGAATATTATCTATGACATATATATACTATGTAAGTATATATTTTGAAATTTAAAGGTATTTCTTAATTTGTATCTTTATACACACACATATACACATAGATTTAATTATATTAAAATTTTCTTATTATTCAGTTATTCAGAGTTTTTTGCAACCCTATGAATTAGAGCATTCCTGGCCCTTATAACCACCACTAGCTCCCAAAATCTGTCCAAGTTCATGGCCATTGCTTCCATGAAACTGAGTATCCATCTCATTCTATCATCTTCTTCTAGCTTTTTCTTCTATCTTTCCCAAAATCGGGATTTTTTACAATGAGTTCAGTCTTCTCATCATGTGCCTCCTTTTTTGAGAACATGCTGGTAAATGCTTAAGGACTCTTAATGATCCCATTTGGTTTCTCTTTGCAAAAGTATTACCATTTCTTTTCTACAATATTTTACGGATAAAGAAATTGAGATAATCAGTGTTAAGGATTACCCACGGTCATTAGTGTCACCAACTAGTAAATGTCTGGACATTAACTCAGTTATCTCTGACTCCAGACTTAGTACTGTCTTCACAGAATCATCCTATTTGTTCAAATTGCAAATGCTCACACTGAAATATGAAAATTTGGTTAAGTGCAAGCATTTCACCCATTATTTTACTTCTGTTTCAGCAGTGAAAGGACTCTTTGCTCATAGAACTAAGAAACAAAAGGTCATTTACACCATTTGATATTCTGAGGTACATGAAATTGGAAAAGACCGCAACACTAAATAGATGTAAGTTGGAAAAAGAAGGCACTTAGATCTGTATCTTTACAAAGTACTGAAATAAGTTAAATATTTGTTTGTAATATGGAATAGGTAAATAAGGATGATAAATTGAATAATAAAGTCAACATGATGAACTTCAAAAACTGACAAATGTCTTCCAGACAAGATGGAGGAGAGAAGCCAGGCATTTTCCTAAGGTCTCCTGCCTTTCTCTCAGACCTAATATGAATCAATCCTTTTGACAGAATTCCAATTCACAAAATCCAGAAAGAGCAAAGGAGAAGAAGATCTGTCAACAAGTTCTGTCTCAGGAGAGCATGGGTGACTTGGGGCCAAGAGCAGAGAGCCAGCACAGGGATGGTGGGGTGAGATGGGGACTAACCTCAGAATAGCTGTGGAAGCTTTTGGCTTTGTAAACAAGCAAGAAAGCTCCAGTGAGATTGGAAGGAGAGTTACAGTGCAGCAGGTTGGAGAGCTCCAGAACAGTGAGTCGTTAGGCGTCAATTGATTCATCTCTGCTAGCCTGGAAGACCAGGGCTGTGTGCAGTGTATTTTCAGTGGAGTCTACATGTTTTCAGTTGAAACTTGCCCGCATTCCGATAAGAGAAAGGAACTCTTCCTTGAGCAAACACAGTAACAACCTACCCACCTCCCTCCACCCCAGGCTCAGGTGTGGGCAGCAGATCTCTCCCAGCATTGAGTGAATAATACAGAGATTAAATATATGGCCCAGGGGCCCAGGATACATTGTTCAAGGATAATTAAAACCTTGCTGCTCCCCCGAGCTCCCCCAGGACTAGGAAGTGGGCCACAATCCAAGGTCACAGAAACTTCAGAGAAAGCCTCTAGCAGCCCCCTACTATATGACCCCCTTGGAGTTACTAAGACCATTGAGCAAAGACTCAAGGGATTTAAAAAGGAAAGGAATGTGAACCAGCCCCTCCCCCAAGACAAAATCCAAGGAAAATGAAGAAAAGAAAGTAGAAAGGGGCATCCATTGGAAAGGGGGTCCATTGAAATCTACCTCAAAGACAAGGACACTAACTCAGAGGAAGCTAGAATTTCTGAGGAGGATATGAACTGGTCTTGAACCCAGAAATACTTCTTAATTAATTTTTTTAGGTTTTTGCAAGGCAAATGGAGTTAAGTGGCTTGCCCAAGGCCACATGGCTAGGTAATTATTAAGTGTCTGAGACCGGATTTGAACCCAGGTACTCTTGACTCCAGGGCCTGTGCTTTATTCACTACACCACCTAGCCGCCCCCCAGAGATACTTCTTAAAAGAGATTAGGAAGAGGTTAAAAATCAATGGAAAATTGAGAAACAAAACCCAAGAGAAAATTAACAACTTGCAAGAGATAATTAACAACTGGCAACCAGGGAAAAAAATCCTTATAAAATACATTAGGACAAGTGCAAAAAGAAACTAATTCTCTGAAAACCATAGGTGAAGAAATGGAAAGCCCCTTCAAAAATAAAAATGACCAATTGGAAAAGGGGGTTGCAAAAGGCAAATTAAGAATAATTTTTCGCTAAAAAAAATAATAATGGGGCAGCTAGGTGGCTGAGTGGATAGAGCACAGGCCCTGGAGTCAGGAGTGCCTGAGTTCAAATCTGGCCTCAGACACATAATAATTACCTAGCTGTGTGGCCTTGGGCAAGCCACTTAACCCCATTGCCTGGCAAAAACAAAACAAAAAAAAAAAAAAAAAAGAATGCAATCTGTGGACACTAATGACTTTATGAGACAACAAGAATCTGTTAAACAAATCAAACAAATCAAAAAAAAAAATAGATGAAAAATATCTCATCAGCAAAACTACTGACCTAAAGAACAGAGCAGGAATGACAACTTAAGAATCATTGGGTTCCCTGAAAACATGGAGGATAAAAAATGCCTGTATAGTCCAGTATCATTTGAAGTAAAATTGCCCTGATATCATTGAAGCAGAGGGGAAAAAAGATCCATGCTGAACATGATCCTAAAATGAAAAAAAAATACCCAAGGAATATTGTGGCCAAATTCCAGAACTAGCTGAAAAAAAGAGAAAATGCTGAAAGCAGCCAGAAGGAAACAATTTAGAAACCAAATAGTCACAGGATCTGGCTGCATCAACATTAAAGATTGAAGGGCGTGGAATATTATATTCCAAATAGCAAGGGAGCTTGGAATGGAACCAAAAATTCACTATCCTGCAAAACTTCTCTTCCAGGGGAAAAGAAATAGGAGATGTCCAACTTTTGCTGATGTAAAGACAAGATCTATTAGAAAACTTGGTCTTCAAACAGGAGACTCAATAGACTCTTGAAAAGGGAAAAAAGGGAAAATAAAATAATTGCTATCCAATAAAAAGAACCTAGAGATATCCCCAACTGCAAGAATGATTCTCATAACTCTTCAGAATAGTAACTCTACTAGAGATAATATACTTAGCCAGTTCTGTGAGTCAGATAGAATGGTTGAAAAACAGCATCACCTTAAGAAGGGGGCACAGTGAGGATATGAGAGGATGGAAGAGAGTGAATGGGATAAATCACACTTCATGAAGTGGTATGAAGGACCTCTTGCAATGGAATGGAAGAACAGCAGAGATGAGAACTCCTTGAATCTTAGTCTCCTCAGATTTGGCTCAAAGAAGGATTAGCATACACTCAGTTAAGAAATTTATGTTACCTTTCAAATATTAACTCCAGAAAGGAGGGAGAGGGGATGAAAAGGGGACCTAAAAGAAAGAAGGGAAGGAAGAAGGGACAAAAGGAAAGAGAAAAGGGGGGGGGGCAGGATATGGGGGGGCAAGCGCACCAAAGAAGGTGGAATTAATAAATAAAATACTGAGTAATATAAAGTGAAAAAGGGAGAAAATTACAAACAGAGGGAAGATAGCATGGGCAGCAATAAAGAGTTAATAATTATAACTGTGAATGTGAATGAAATGTATTCTCCCATAAAACATAAGGGAAGAGCAGATTGGATTAAAAACCAGAATCTTAGAATATGCTGCTTACAAGAAATTCATCTGAAGCAGAGAGATAGATACATATAGAGTAAAGGTAAAAGGTTGGAGCAGAATATATTTTGCTTCAGCTGAAGTGAAAAAGGTAGGTGTAGCAATGCTTATCTCATGCAAAGCAGCTGCAAAAAGAGATCTCATGAAAAGAGATAAAGGTGCCATAGAAAATGAAGCAATTTCAATACTAAATACATATGCACCATATGATAGAGCATCCAAATTCTTAGAGGAGAACCTGAATGAGCTGCAGGGAGACATGTAGAGCAAAACTTGACTAATGGGAGCTCTCAAATGTCCTCTCTAAGATTTAGATAAATCTAACCATAAAATAAACAAAAAGGAAGTTACAGAGGTAAAAAGAATGTTAGAAAACCTAGATATGATAGACCTTTGCAGAAAATTGATTGTGGATAGAAAGAAAAATGCTTTTTTTTTTCTCTTCAGAACATGGGACTTACATAAAAATTGGCAATTTCACTAGGGCATAAAATAATTATGATTAAATGAAGAAAGGCATAAATAGTGAATACTCCTTCTCAGTTCATAATGTAATTAAAATCACATGCAATAATGGGCCATGGAGACAGACATAAAACTAATTGAAAACTAAATAACCTCATTTTAAAGAATGAGTGGATCAAACAACAAATTATAGAGAGAATTAATGATTTCATCCTAGATAATGGCAATAATTAGACAACATACTAAAACTTTAGGCATATAGTCAACATAGTAATTAGTCGATCTATAATATCTTTATCTAAATATATGAGTAAGATAGAGAAAGAAAAACCAATGAACTAAGGATGCAACTAAAAGCATTAGAGAAAGAGCAAATCAAAAACCCACAATTAAGTAGCAAATTAGAAATGCTAAAAAACTGAAGGGAAAAAATAATAAAATTGAAAGTAAGAAAACTATTAAACTAATAAATAAAATGAAGAGGTGATTTTTTTTGAAAACACCATTATATTGATAAACTTTTGGTTAACTTAATTTGAAAAGGGAATAAAACCAAATTATTAGTATCATAAAGGAAGAAGGTGAACTCACCACCATTGAGGAGGAAATTAAAATAAAAAATTCTCAATTATTTTGCCCAACTATATACCAATAAATTGATAATCTAAGTAAAATGAATAAGTATTTATGAAACTATATGCTGCCCAGGTTAAATGAAGAGGAAATTAAATACCTAAATAACCCAATCTCAGAAAAAAATTTCAGCAAGCTATCACTGAGCTTCCTAAGAAAAAATGTCCATTGCCACTTAGATTCAGAAATGAATTCTATCAAGGATTTATGGAACAATTGGTTCTAATTCAATATAAACTCTTTGGAAAAATAGGTGAAGATGAAACTCTGCTATCTCTGTCTATGACACCATTATAATGCTGATATATAAATACAGAAGAATAAAAGTAGAGAAAGAAAGTTATAGAACAATTTCCCTAATGAATATTGCTGCAAAATCTGAAATATAATTTTAGCAAAACAATTACAACAAGTTATCACTAGGAAAATATATTATGGCCGAACAGGATTTATCCCAGGAATGAAAGTTTGGTTTAATATTAGGGAAATTGTTATTTTAATTGACTATATCCATAGTAAAATTAACAGAAATCATATTATTTTCTCAATAGATGCTGAAAAAGTTTTTCACAAAATACAGTCCCATTCCTAAGTGACTATAAACACTAAGAGAATGTAGGAATAAATGGATTGTTCCTTATAATGATTAGCAGTATCCATCTGAAATCATCAACAAGCATTATATGTAATTGGGATAAGCTAAAGTTATTCCCAATGAGATCAGGGATAAAACAAGGATGCCCATTATCACCACTACTACTATTCATTACTGTATTAGAAATGTTAGTTTCAGCAATAAGAGGAGAAAAAGAAATTGAAGGAATTAGAACAGGGAAGGAAGAGACAAAACTCACCCTCTTTGCAGATGGCTTGATGGGATACTTAGAGAAAACTCAAAAATCATCTAAGTTACTACAAGAAACAATTAGCAAATTTAGCAAAATAACAGGATATTAAAAAACCCTCATTAATTCTTAGAATTTCTATCTATTACTAGCAAGATACAAAGAACTGGAAAGAAAAATTCCATTTAAAGTAACTTCAGACAATATAAATTACTTTGGAGTCTACCTGAAAAGACAGACTCAGAAACTGTAAGAAAATAAATATAAAACAATTTTTCACACAAATAAAATCAGATTCAATTAACTGGGCAAATATCAACTGCTCATGGATAGGCTGAGCTAATATAACAAAGTGACAACTCTACTTAAATTTAACTATTTTTAGTGACTAACAAATAAAAATTCCAAAACAATTATTTTAATGAGATAGAAAAATTGTAACTAAATTCATAAGGAGAAACAAAATATCAAGAATAACCATGGATTTAATGAAAAAAAAAGTTCAAAAGAAGGTGGCTTAGCCTTACCAAATCTTACATTATATTATAAAGCATCAGTCATCAATCTCTGGTATTGGTTAAGAAAAAGAGTGGTGGATCAGTGAAATAGATTATGTGCTAAAGGGACACCATGGAATGATTATAGAAAAGTGCTGTTTGACAAACTCAAAGAGTCAAAGTTCTGAGATAACAACTCTCCCTTCAATAAAAATTGTAGGGAAAATTGGGAGTTTTTATGGCAGAAACATAGATTAAAGCAGCATCTCACACCCTATACCAATATATAAATCAAGATGGGTATAGGATTTAGATATAAAATACAATATTATAAGCAAAGTAGGAGATCAAGATATAGTTAATCTGTTAGATCTATGGAAAGGGAAGCAGATTATGGCCAAGGGAGAGATGGAGAACATCATTAAAAACAAACTAATAATTTGGAGTACAAAAAACTAAAAAGTTTTTTCACGGACAAAATCATTGTAAACAAAATCAAAAGAAATGTAGTGAATTGGGAAACATTTTTAAAAATTAGTATTTCTTAGAAATGTCTCATTTCTTTTTTATTTATTAAATTTATTTGTAATTTTACACTTTTTCCCCTAATCTCATTTCAGTCCCCCTACCTCCAGTAGAAGTAATTCTTTTAGCCTTTACATTGTTACCATGGTATAAATTAATCTAAATTGAATGTGATAAGAGGGAAATTATATCTTAAGGAAATAAAGTAAAAGTGATAGGAAAATTACATAATAAGATATATTTTTTAAAAAAAGACAATAGTCTTTGGTCTTTGTTCAAAGTCCACAATACTTATCTGGATAAAGATTGTATTCTCCATCACAGATATCCCATAATTCTGTATGATTGTTACATTGATGGAATGAGCAAGTCCATTAAGGATAATAATTACTTCCAAGTTGCTGTTAGATTGTACTATGTTCTTGTGCTTCTGCTCATCTAGGTCAGCATCAGTTCAAGCAAATACTTACAGTCTTCCCTGAATTCCAATCCCTCCTGATTTCTAATAGAACAATAGTATTTCATAACATATGTGTACCACAATTTGATTTATTCAGCCATTACTTGATTGATGCACATTCACTCAATTTCCAGTTCTTTCCCACCCCAAACAGGTCTGCAATGAATATTTTTGAACAAGTGATCTTTTTATCCTTTCTTAAGATCTCTTCAGGCGATAGGCCCAGGAGTGATATTGCTAGATTTACACATTTTTATTGTATTTTGCACATAATTCCAAATTGCTCTTCAGAAAGGTTGGATGAGTTCACAATTACACCAACAATGTATTAGTATCCCAGATTTCCCACCTGCCTTCCAACATTGATCATTGTCTTTCTGGTCATAATGTCCAGTCTGAGAGGTGTCAAGTGGTATCTCAGAGATGCTTTAATTTGCATTTCTTTTAGAAGTAGCCATTTAGATCAAGACTTTTCTTTAATGTCTAAATCCTGTATACATTTTGATCTTGTCTTGGCATAGGGTGTGAGCTGTTGGTCTAATTCAAGTTATGCCATACTAACTTCCAATTTTTCCAACAGTTTCTTTCAAAGAGGGAGTTTTTCTGCAAAATTGAGGACTCTTTGGGTCTATCAAGCAGCAGATTATTATAACCATTTCCTGCTATTGCACCCAGTCTATTCCATTGATCCACCACTCTGTTTCTTTACCAGAACTAGGTAGTTTTGATGAAAGATGCATTAATAATATAATTTTAGATCTTGTATAGCTAAGCCACCTTCTTTTTGCATTTTTCCATTAAATCCCAGGAAATTCATGTCTTTTTATTTCTCCATATTTATTTACTTATAATTTTTCCAACTCATTAAAGTGATTTTTTGGAATTGTGATTGGTTGGGCATTAAATAAGTTACTTAATTTAGGTAGAAATGTCGCTTTTATTATTTTAGCTCAGTCTATCCATGAGCAGTTGATATTTGCCAATTTATTTGAATCTGATTTTATTTTTGTGAAAAGTGTTTTATAATTGTGCATGAAAATTTTCTGACTTCTGGCCAAAATGGCAGAGAGGTGTAAGGTCCTGTGCTAAGTTCTCCTGAACTTCCCTCATAAATAATATGAAACAGACTTCTTAATGGAAGTGCTATTGACAATACCCCGAAAGAGAAGCTAGGAAAAAATACCTACCTCAAGGTCTGTCTTCAAGGATTTTGAGTGTGGCAAGTGCAGAGTGTTAACAGCCAGTGGGGAAGGGGTGAAAAACTGACAAATCTAAGATCAGCCCCAGGGCATTTGCTGTAGGAACCACTTTGCTCTGAGACACAACAAGAGCTTGAAAGAGTGGACATGGGACTGAGTCTGACACTTACAGGAAGGGCTGGAGGTAAGGTTCGAGCCTCTAGCACCCCTGACTAGCCAGGCAGAAATTTTACATTCAGTAAGAAAAGCTTCCAAAAAACCTTACAAACCACTCAGTGAACAAGGCCTTTATCATCCACTACTGGCCAACTGGAGATACTAAAGAAATCCTCTAGTTATCTCAATATCAAACCTCTGTGAACAAAACCCTTCCCCAATCCAAGATGATAGGAAAATGAAGAAAGGACAGCAGAATGGGAGGACCATAGAAACATTAAGGGAAGGAAAATACCCTAATTCACAGAGATATAGAAAACCGCAGGAGAATATGATTTGGTTTTCAGCACAGAAAGATTTCCTTGAAGAAATCAGAAAGTAGTATACAAACCAATTGGAAAATTTGGGATAAGAAACACAAGAGAAAATGAACACCTTCCAGCAAGAAAACAAATCCTTAGAAAATACAATTGGACAAATGCAAAAAGAAAATAATTCTCTCAAAACCTTAAGTGATCAAAGGGAAAAATTATACAAAAATAGAATTGAAAAAGGAGTTGCAAAGGGTAAGTTAAGAGAATTCTTCCCTAAAATAAAGAATGGAGTATGGAAACCAATGTCTTCATGAGACAACAAAAATTTGATAAATAAAATGAAAAAATTGAAAAAAATAGAAAATGTTAAACATCTTGTCAGCAAAACTACTGACCTCAAGAATAGATCAAGGAAAGATAGCCTAAACATTATTGGTCTTCCTGAAAACACTGAAGAGAAAAAAAAGCTTGTATCCAATATTACAGGATTTAGTGATGGAAAACTTCCCCTATATCATGGAACCAGAGGGCAAAATAGTAATTGAAAAAATAAGTAGATCCACTGTGGAAAGTGATCCCAAAATGAAAGCACCAAGGAATATTGATACCAAGTTCCAGAACTACCAGATAAATGAGAAAATCCTGCAACCAGCCAGAAAGAAACAATTTAAATACCAAGGAGCCACAGTAAGAATTACACAGGACCTGGCAGCATCAACATAAAAGGATGAAAGGGCCTAGAATGCAATATTCTGAAAAACAAGGAGGCTTGGAATGCAGCCAAGAATCCACTATCTGGCAAAACTGAGCCTTCTCTTCCAGGGCAAAAGAGGGACATTCAATGAAATAGGAGACTTACAACTTTCCTGATGAAAAGACAAGGGCTTAATAGAAAATTTGAACTTCATACAGGAGCAGGATTTATCCCAGGAATGAAAGTTTGGTTTAATATTAGGTAAATTGTTATTTTAATTGACTATATCCATAGTAAAATTAACAGAAATCATTATTTTCTCAGTAGATGCTGAAAAAGTTTTTCACAAAATACAGTCCCATTCCTAAGTGACTATAAACACTAAGAGAATGTAGGAATAAATGGATTGTTCCTTATAATGATTAGCAGTATCCAGCTGAATTTGTAGGTATAATATGATGAAAAAATGGAATTAACATGGAAGAAAGAAATGTATTGGGAAAAAGGAAAAGGAGATGTAGAATGGGGTAAGTTATTTCATAAAAGTTATAAGAAAAAGTTTTTGCAGTAGAGTAGAAGAGGAGATAAAGTGACTGTTAGTGAGTGGCTCAGAGAGAGAATCACATACACACTCAAGTAGAAATAAAAATCTATTTTATCCTAGAGGAAAATAAGAGAAGAAAGGAATAGGAGAAAGGGGAGAGGGGGAGGGGGAGGGGGAGGGGAGTGTAGTAGTAGAAGAGAGGGAAGGTCCTGGGAGAGGGCAGTTAAATGCAACATGCTTTAGAGGAGGGAAAAAGTGAAATAAGAAAGAAAATAGAATAAATGGGGGTGAGGAGATTAGAATCAAGGAAAATACATACAGCAGTAGCAATTGTGGGGAAAAGTAATGAAGCAATTTCTCTGATGGACTTATGATAAAGAATGCTATCCATCCCAAAGATAAAGCTGATGACTGTCTATATACAGACTGAAGCAGAATTTTTCCCTAACTTTATTTTTCTTGAAATTTCTCTTTCTGTGGGGTAGTATTATATTTACTCTTGCAACATGACTATTTTAGCAATATTTTTCATGGCTTTACAATTTTATCTTATACCAAGTAACTAGCTTTCTCAATGAGGGGAGTGGGGTGGAGAAAAAGTGAGAGAATTTGAAACTCAAGGTTTTGCTTGTAAATGCTATAACTTGCTTTTCATGCAGCTGGCAGAAAACTTAAAATTAAAAAAACTTAAGCAAATGAATTTCTGAATTTCTAGAATTATTGTAGCTACAAGATACTGTTTAGGCATATATGTTTATAATTATAGGTTAATTTTAACCACATTTTAACCAATTCACATAAACTTATACATATGTTTTTTTTAACACCAACCATTCGCATTTAGGTTTTATATACTTTGCTTATTTGCATCTATTTCCTGAGGGCGAAGGTGTGGAAATGTGAAAAAAAAAACATTTTTGGCAAGTGTTTAATGCACTCCTCAATTACTCACTTATTGTGGCAGAGTTTTTATAACTCAATGAAGCAATGAGCTATGCCATGTAAGGTAAATAAAATAGAGATGTCTTAATGATAAATTTAGGCAAAAGGTAATCCATTGTAGAAGAAAATGACAATTCTCTCCAGTAACTTTGTCAAAAAACAACATGGGAAAATTTAAATAGCAAAAGTTATGACATTGAAAGGTAAGTTGCTTAGGTTTGAAGTGGTCCAATATACTACTGTGGAAGAGTAGAGGACAAACACAAATATCTATAGAAAGAATGAAGTATATGGGACAAAGCTGTAAGGAAATTCATCAGTGGATGTGTCTGGTAAAGAAAAGGAAATTCAGTGCTTGCAAAGATCAAATTCCACAGCAACCTAGCAAATAATATACATAAACCTAGTTAAGCTGGATGTCATATAAAGTATACAAAGTTTAAGTATCAACAACTTGGGTGTCAATAAGAATCCCTTAGTAGAAATGGAGTAGCCCACATAGTCAATAAAAGGAGAAGAAAAGCAGTAATGGGGTATAAACTTAAAAATGACAGAATTCTATCTGTTTCAAAACAATTCAGACTCTTTAGCATTACAGTAAAATAAATCTATGCTCTAACCACTGGTACTGAAGAATGCAAAGTTACTCAATTCTAAGAAGTATTATATCTTCTAGAAATAATACAAACACATACCTAGATGTTACTTTTACCATAGAGGACTGGAAGGTTAAAATAGAAAAATGAAACTATAGTTCAATAACAGGCAAGTTTGTCCTTGAAGTATAAAATGAAACATGGCAGAAACTAATAGTTTTGTTAAAATAACTCACTAGTCATATCAAACACTCTTTGCAACAAATCAAGAAAACCCCAAATGGGTAAGACATGATAAAAAGCAGCAAAAAATTTTCAAAATATACAAAGAAGTTTGTAATTTATTGTCCTTTTGATTTGCATACAAGACAGAGTTATTGAGGTACAAATGCAAAATAGATAATTTTCATCACATAAAGTTTCTGAATCTTGGGTAACAATTATAAGAAAACAGTCTACTTTGACAGTGATATTGTTTCTAGCTCTCTGGGTGCATTTATATACTGAATCCTTAACAACTCTTTTACATAAGATCCCCAAAGGAGTTGGTGGAAGTAGAATGAACTAAACTGGAAATCATCACTTCATCAAGATAATGCTTTATACTCTGTTGTTTCTTACCTACTTGTAAGAGGTGTGAACTGATCATTTAATTGCCTTGTTGCCCTAACTGAAAACAAAAACAAAACTAAATAAAACACTATAATGATCCAATTGAAAAGAGCACTGCATCTTTCCTTTAAAACCATAATTTCTCTTTCCATCTGTTCATTAATAAGAGGTTTTTTTCTTGAATTATTGTCAGGGCAGTGAAGTTTCCATTAGGGAAAAGAGACTTCTTAAATTCATGCAAACTATTGTAGGACAAACACAGTTCAAACATTGTGGCTAATTTAAACACATCACCAAAATAAGAAGAATAAAAAGACTCAAAGGTTACTGAAAATTCTCTGAATATGGGTAAACCTCCCTCCATTATGTATCCTCAGAAATAGTTTTACTCAGGCTCCATTTGAATTAGTACAAAAGCATAAATAGAATACATAATCTAAAGATTAGGCCTTCATTATTCAGTGAGAAATAGACAGATAAATAGATAGAGATAGAGATAAAAGAACAAAAAGACACACACAGGAAAAGACAAAAATATTTCATGAAAAAATCACATTTAAATCTTAAAAAGTAATCATTATGAAAAAGATTATGAAATATAAAATTATGAAGAGAAAAATCATAGAACAGCAACAATTAAGAATATAATAAGTTAGAAAAATATTGACATTCAAAAATATTGTGGGAAAATTATAAATCTGAACAAATACAAAATAAATTGATTCCAGAATTATTTGAATAGGAAATAGAGGAGATGCCCATCAATTGGGGAATGATGGAACATATTGTTGTATATGGCTTTCTTGGAAAATTATTGTCCTTTAATAAATGCTGTGCAGGTTGATTTCTTAAAAACCAGAAAAGACTTACATGAACTTATGGAAACCAGAAGGATACTGTTCACAATAACAGAAATATTTTTGATGATCAATTATGAATGATTCAGCTATTCTTATTAAAATAATAAGTCAAGATCATTATAAAAGATTAAAATACAAAATGTGATCCATCTCCATAGAAAGAACTGAGGGAATCTGAATTCATAATTTTTTTAGTTTTATTTTTCTTATGTTTTTTGCCTTTTTCATTCACAGCATGATTAATATGGAAATATATATCTCATATATGAACATATATAACCTATGTAAAATTATTTTTCTTCTCAAGGAGAGAAGAAAGGAGATAGGAAAAGAATTTTAAATACAAAATTTAAAAAAATGAATGTTAAAATATTTTTTAATGTAATTGGGAAAAAATGAAATAGAATTATCAAAATATTTTAAAAACACACTAATGGGGACAGCAGCTAGGTGGTGAAGTGAACAGAGCACTGGCCCAAGAGTCAGGAGGACATGTGTTCAAATTCAGTCTCATACACTTAATAATTACCTAGCTATTTTACCTTGGGCAAACCACTTAACCTCATTTCCTTGTAAAAACCTAAAAAAAGATATACCAATACAAAATCTTTTGTATAATTTATACTCTTGTACTATGTGCTAAAGAAGAGTTGGCTTTATTGTTAAAGAAATCAAGTAACTTGCCCAAAAGCAAACAAGAAACACTTAACAGAAAAACATCATACAGGTATCCCTAACTCTCACAGTGGCTCTCTAGTCTGCCTCAATTAAAATGCTGCCTTTAAATGTGAAAATATTCAAGAGTCTATCAATGTCAATAAGTTTATAAAGAGATGAAAGCAACAATATCATTGCTAATTTAGATTTTGAATGCTTGTCAAAATTTCAAGTTATGAATCTGCCCCCCCCAAATTTTGAATACTCATATGCTAGAAATAAACATAACAAACAGAACAAGCTTTCATTATGATCAAAATAAATCTATAAAATATTCTGTAATTTATTCCTCCACTTGTAACTTTGAATAAATAGAAACTGAGTAAGAGCTATAAAATTCAAATTACCAAAATAAGTGAGAATAACTAGAGGAACATAAAATTTCCATTGAACAACCAAATTGACAGAGTAAAAAGATCTGATTTTTCAACAGAAATTTTAAAACTTTATTTTTTTGTCAAGAATTTGTAATTTCATAAGGAAATGAAAGGAGAGATACTCAGTCTACTAATAGAGATATGAAACTATACTAATTTTTTTAGTGTAAATGGAGAACTTTAGGATATTAAGTTGACTCGTTGGCACATAAACTATGATGTGTCAAAGGAAGTACTTGACTCCAGGTCTTTCTTATGCAACAACTTATTAGGTATCTACCAAGCCATTGTTGCTACCTTTTATTTAATGTAATGACAGCAATTGACTTCTACATAGAGTTTGAGAAATCACTAACAAATATAAGGGAAAAAATGGACAAGACTATTTAGGGGATAGGAAAAGGGTTTTATTTTCTTGTATTTGTACATTTTTAAAATATCTTACCATCAGAACTATGATATGAGAGGAAAATTAATGGAAGGGAAAAGAAAGGAAGGAAGGAAGGAAGAAAGGAAGGAAGGAAGGAAGGAAGGAAGGAAGGAAGGAAGGAAGGAAGGAAGGAAGGAAGGAAATAAGGAATAAAGAAACAAAGAAACAAAGAAACAAAGAGAAAAGAGAGAAGAAAGAGAGATACATGTAGAGAGTAAAGGGAAAGGGAAAACTGAACAGGAAAACTCTACTGGTGGGAGACCTCAACCTCCTCTCTTAGATTTATAGGAATCTAACCATAAAATAAACCCGAAGGAGTTAAGGAGATAAATAGAATGTTAGAATTACTAGGCATGTTAAATCTTTGGAGAAAATTAAATGGAGATAGAAAGGAATATTTTTTTCCTGCAGTACATGACACTTACAGAAAAATTGACCATGTATTAGGGTGTAACAAACTTAGTAATGAAATACAGAAAGGCAGAAATAGTGAATACATCCTTCTCAGATCATAATGCAATAAAAATCCTAAACCAGGAAGAATCAAAACAGAGAAAGAAAATTATAGACCTATCTCCCTGATGAATATGGATGCAAACATCTTAAATAAAATCTTAGCAAATCTATTACAACAAGTTATCACACTATGACAAAGTAGGATTTATCCCAGGAATGCCATGTTGGTTCAATATTAGGAAAACTGTTAATATAATTAAATTATACCAACAAATCAAAAACAAACCTATCAGATAATGTATGATTATATCAATAGATGGTGGAAAAGCCTTTGGCAAAATGCCCCATCCATTCCTACAAAAACAAAAACAAAAACTAGATAACACAGGGATAAATTGATTGTTCCTTAGAATAATAAACAGTGTCTATTTGAAATCATTAACAAGCTTTATATGCAATGGGGATAAGCTAGAGGCATTCCCAATAAGATCAGGGATGAAACAAAGATGCCCAGAATCACCACTACTATTCAATATTGTATTAGAAATGTTAAGTTTCTGCAAAAGAGAAGGGAAAAAATAAAGGGATTAAAATTAAGAAGGAAGAGACAAAACTCATGCTCTTTGCAGATGAAATGATGCTATACCTAGAAAATTGCAAAAAAAAATCTAAAAAAACTACAAGAACAGTAAACTTATCAAAGTTGTAGGATATAAAATAGGCCCTCATGCATCCTCAGCATTCCTATATATGAGGAGCAAGATATTGCACAAAGAACTAAAAAGAGAAATCCTGTTCAAAGTAACTTCAGACAATATAAAATACCTTGGAGTCTACCTTCCAAGGCAGACTGAAAATCTTTATGAAAACAATTACAAAACTCTTCTCACACAAATAAATTCAGATTTAATATCAACTGTTCATGGATAGGTTGAGATTATAATATAATATAATATAATATAATATAATATAATATAATATAATATGACATGATATGACATGATATGATATAATTTATGGGATATGATATAAAATAATATGACATACTATGAAGACATAGCATGACATAACATAATATGGCATGATATCATATTATGACATGATGTAATTAACATAATTAATATAATGTGATAATATGATATCATGTAATATAATGTAATATAATATAAATTAATCTAATATGATATGATAGGATAGGATATGATATATAATAGGATAGGATAGAATTGATTGATGTGATGTGATATGATATGATATGATTAATATCATATCATATCATATAATACAATGCAATTAATATAATTAATGTATGTTATGATGTAATATTAATACATTACAATATGATATGATATGATATGCTGATATGATATAAAGCAATGAAATGTTATGTTGCTATGTTATGATATGATATGATGTGATGTGATGTGATGTGATGTGATATGATGTGATGTGATGTGATATAATAAGATAAGATATGATATGATATGATTGATATAATATAATGCAATTGTATGATGTAATGTAATTACTACTAATAATAAAACATAATATAACATGACACAACATGACACGACATGATACAATACAATATGATATGATATAATATGATATAATTAATAAATTAATATAATATAATGTGATATGATATGATATATGATATGACAAAATATAATATAATAAGTTGATCTAATTTAATAAAAATGACAATTCTACCTAAATTAAACTATATATTTGATGCCCTACTAATCAAAATTCCAAAAACTTTCTTTAATGAATTAGAAGAATTTGTAAGTAAATTTATATGGAGAAATTAAAAAGTCAAGAATTTTCAGTCAATGAGTGATAAAGGAAGGTACTGGGAGGAAGAGAAAAAAGGAGGAGGCTAAGTTATTTCATGTAAGAGTCAAGAAAAAGCATTTACAATGGTGTGCAATGGGGAAGGTGAGGGGGATTGAGTGAGCCATTATTCTCATCAGAAATGACTCAGAAAGGAAATAACATACATGATTAATCAGGTATAGAAATCACTCACCATAGAAATATGAGAAGAAAGGGATGGGATAAGAGGGAACGGAGGAGGAAAGTGGGGAGTAGCTGGTGGAGGAGAGGAAAGATCCTGGGAGTGGGTACTCAGATACAACACACTCCTGAAATGGAACAGGATGAAAGGGGAGAGAGAATGGAATATCTGAGAGTGAGGAAGAGCGTAGAGGGAAATACAGATAGTGATGGCAACTGTGAGAAAAATATTGAAGCAAATTCTCTGGTGATTATGATGGGGAAGGCAACTCATGCAAGACACAGAGCCATTGGAATCTGAATTCAGACACTTATTTTTCTCTACCATTATTAATGAAGTTTCTCATTGGGGGGGGAAGGGGGTGTATGATTACTCTTACAACAAGATTATCGTAATAATATAAAAATAAATACAACAAAAAATGAAAAAAGCAAATTTATTAGTTAAAAACAATTTTTAACATTTGTTTTTAAAACTTAGACTTCCTTATTCTCTCCCTCATCATTTTCCTTTCTCATTGAGAAGGCAAGCAATTCAAAAGAAGCAGTACCATGTGTAGTTATGAAAAATATATTTCCAAAATATTCATGTAGTTAAAGAACGCCTAATAGACTTCTGGGGTGAAGCCACAGTTGTGGCATGAAGCTAGCATGCCACTGGAGTTATGTTGTACACAACTCTATATGAAGCCTATACACATACCTTAAAGTTTCAAATCTAAGCAAAAATAGTTTCAACCAAGTTTGCAACTCAAAACAATATGAGAGGGGCAGCTAGGTGGTACAGTGCATAGAGCACTGGCCTGGAGTCTGTAGTGCCTAAGTTCAAATCTGGACTCAGACACTTAATCATTACCTAGCTTTGTGGCCTTGGGCAAGCCAATTAACCCCATTGCCTTGCAAAAATTAAAAAATAAAAAAAAACAAAAAAAAACCCAAAATATGAGGGTTATTTAGTAAAAGTGTAAGAGTGAAGTATAGCCCAGCATAGGCAAAAGCTAGTGAGAGGCTCTTAGCCACAACATAGCCCAGATCCCATATTAGGTAAATAGCATCCCAAGTCCCTGTTCACTTAGATAGAAGCCCAGGTGCCGCCTCAACTATATATTAGAAGATCAGGGAAATTCCCAATCACAATGTCTGAGACCTGGGAAGACTGGGGCAACAGACAGACCTGGATTGGGAATAAACCACTGCATAGGCAAAGCCTGTACATAAAGGAAGATACAGACCTCTGAATAAGCAGTACCTGAACTGCTTTGGAACACCTTGGCAAATGATAAAGCAAAGACCAGATTGTAGGTCCAACACAAAAATCCTGGCACTATATTCCATGTACCCCAGAATCATATATCCACTATCAAAATGAGCCCCCCCAAAAAAAAATCTAAGAGAGAGCCAATTATAGAAATCAGTGACAAGTAACCTATACATGAAGTCTCAAAGAAGTTCATGAATTGACCTTAAATCCAAAACCTCATGAAAGAACTTATAAAAAGGATGTTAAAAACCAAAGAAGAGAAGAAGAAAAAAATGGAAAAAAACAAATGATACATGTGCAGGAGAATTATTTAAAATTTATTAAAGAAACCAACTCCTTAAAAAGTAAAAATGACCAACTGGATAAAAGTCATAAATTATCAAAAAAATAAAATTGACCAGTGGGAAAAGAATCTAACTCATCTATAAGTGAATTTAACCAAAAAGTAAAGGAAATACATACACTAACTGAAGAAAACAATTAGAATTGTACAAATGGAAAAATAAAGACTCTATTTATGTGACCTTGGACAGGATACCACACTCAGATCCAGGTTGAAGTTTGGGCTCCCAACCCCCATACCCAGCAGAGACTCTCCTCACAGCTCCAGGACTAGAAAAAGTAGAAGAAAAATGTAAGATAAATTTTATGTTAAACAAATGACCTAGAAAATAGAGGCAGAAGGGATCGTTTGCATATAATTGATCTATAAAAAGTCCAAAAAAAAAGAGCATGGTAAATCTTTTTTCAGGAAATTATCATAAAAAACAAACATTTTAGATCAAGAAGACAAAATAATCCTTGAAAAAATACACAAAACAACTTCAGAAAGAGATCTCAGCATAAAAATAACAAGGAATATCATAACCAAATTCTAGTTATCAACAAAAAGAGAAAGTACTGCAAACTGTCTAAAAGAAGCCCTTTAAAGCCAAGTAAGCAGGATTTCTGGCCAAGATGGCAGAGAGAAGACAAGCACAGTGCTAAAGTCTCCTGATTTTCCCTCTTATATAATATGAAACAAATTGCTTAACAGGAATCCAATCTACAAAACCCAGAAAGAGAAGTTAGGAGAACATCTACCTCAAATTTTGTCTTCTAGGATCGTTGGATAAGCTGGCAGTTATAATTACTAACTCTTTATTTGCCTCTGAGCTATCTTCCCTTTATTTGTATTTTTTCCTTTTTTCCTTTTATGCATATTCTTCAGTAATTTTTTCTGAATACCTCAACCTACAGTGTGTTTGCCCTCCTATATCAAACCCCCTCCTCTTTCTTTCCCTTTTCCCTTTTCCCCTTTCTTCCTTCCTTTCTCTTCCTTCTGTTAGTTCACCTTTTTCTCACGCTCACCCTCCCCTTCCCCTTTTCCCCTTTTATTACTTGAAAAGTGAGATAAATTTCTTAGATTAACTGAGTATATGTAAGTTAACTTTAAGCCAAGTCTGATGGGATGAAGATTCAGGTGGTTCTTTCTTCCTCCCTTCTTCGCCTCTATTACAATAGGTCTTTTGTACCTCTTAATGTAATGATATTTACTCCATTCACTCTCCTTCATTCTCCCATTCCTTACTGTGCCCCTTTTTAAGGAGGAATTGTTTTTTCATTCTGTCTGAGTCACAGAAAAGTTATGAGGATACATCATTTCTGGGTAAGTGTATTCTCTCTAATAGATTTATAATTCTTGGGAGTTATTGGAGTCTTTCTCCAAGGTAGGGATTTAGCCAGTTTCATGTTAATGGATAGTTTTGTTTTTTAGTTTTGTTTTTTTGCAAGGAAAATGGGGTTAAGTGACTTGTCCAAGGCCACATAACTAGATAAATATTAAGTGTCTGAGGTCACATTTAGACTCATGTACTCCTGACTCCAGGGCTGGTGCTCTATCTACTGTGCCACCTAGCCACCCATTTTTTTTCTTTACCCTTTTTTAACCTTTTCATGTGTCTCTCTTGACCCTCCTGTTTAATGTCCAAATTTTCTATTTATCACTGGTCTTTTCATCAGAAAATGTTGGAAAAGATACCCTTAAAAGTTTCTCAAAATAATAGCTTATGAATATAAATTTTAAACCAGACTATTGGTCAATAACAATGCTTAAATACATTCACTATGCTACCCTAAAGCAAAACAAAGTGATTTGAAGTTTAGAGATTTTGCTATTATAGAAAAATTAAAAAATTTGAAATAAAAAATTCACATACCTGAGTAACTTCATTCCAAAACAATGAGTTTTTTAATGACAAACTTTGCTGAAGAAACTTAGAAAGAAAAAAAAATACCCAAAATCTTTACTGAAAATAGCCAAAAATATCTTACAAAAAAGAAATCAGACCAGAAGAACTTGTAGAAAAGGCGAAGAGTACATCTTCCAAAATATTCATAACAACTTCTTTTTTAGTGGGAACAAATTTGAAAATTGAAGGGATGCCCATCAATTGGGGAATGACTGATCAAGTTATGGTATATGAATACTTTGTAATACTATTGTTCAATAAGAAACAATAAATGTTCAAACTCTTTAGAAACATGGAATGACTTGTGGGATCTCATGCTTAGTGAAGGGAGTAGAGCCAAGAGAACATGTACTCATCAACAACAGCATTGTGAGATGAAAAACCTTGATGGAAGCAGCTACTCTCAGCAGTTCAGAGAGCTAGGAAAATGTATTAGATTGGTTATGGACTATATTATCACCATCAAGAGAAAGAAAAACAAAACTACACAAAACACACACTCACACACACAGAAACACACACACACACACACAAATGCCCACACAAAACCCTTGAGTATCTGATGAACACTTTATAAAAATTAGCACTTATATATCTCTTTCCCTTAAACCTAATCGCTCATACTGAACATACTAATCTGTAAATATGTTTATCAAAATATGTATGTACAGTGCTAACCTGACTATTAGCCACTGAGGCAAGAGTGGTGGGAAGGGAAGATGGAAAGAAATTTTTTAACTTAAAAAAATGCAGGTGTATATGGATGAAAATACATAAACAAATAAAAAAAAGTATGCTTTCCTTCTGACTACAACCTCCCTTAATAACTCTTCCCGGGGGCGGAGCCAAGATGGCAACAGGAGAGGACAATCTCTTGGTTGCTCTGGAGCAACACTTATAAACTACATTTTCAAGAGACAGACCCCACAGAGGGACCCAGGGAGGCAGTTTTCCAACCCAAGGTAGCCTGGAAAAGAATGGAAAGGCTCAGCTCCACAGGGTAGGAGGGGTGGCCAGCCAGATTTAAGGAAATTCAGCCTCCTGGAAACAGCCCCAGGCCACTCAAAGCCACATCTCACAGCAGTGGAAGAGTTTCCTGAACTACACTCTGGGGAACAGCAGGCACAACTTGGGGTAACAGCAGGGGGGAACCTCTGCCAGAGGAAGCACTTGATGCCCAGCCCTCAGGGCACACAGCAAGCAGCATGGCTGCAGCAGCCCAGATCCAGGAACAGGAAGCAGAAACTGGTAAGCAGGATCCCCCAGGGCATGAGTGTTGAGGCTAGGGAAGGAGCAAAGAGAGGAGCTGCTGAGTTCCGTCCTCTCTCTCTGGAACAGGATTCTGGGGTTCTGACCAGATTCAGATCCTGATCGCAGTCTAGGTCCCCCCCTAGAACAGCAGGGCCCCCCCCACATCTCAGCCCCATGGCAGAGGGGGAGCTTATGGTCATTCACAGACCAGGAGGGAGGACAGAGCCTCACACAAAGATCCTTGTGGGGGTGTCCAAAAAAGCTCAGAAAGCACCCCAAAACAAGACTCAGGCTGGGAAAATGAGTAAGCAGAGAAAAAAAGTTGAACACGATTGAGAAATACTTTGCCTGTGATCCCAAGAAGGATCAAAACAGTCAATCTGAAGATGTGGAAGTACAAGCTCCTGCATCTAAAATCTCCAAGAAAAGCAGAAATTGGGCTCAGGCCATGACAGAGCTCAAAAAAAGACTTTGAAAACCAAGTGAGGGAGATAGAGGAAAAATTGTGTAAAAAATGAGAGAGATGGGGTGGCTAGGTGGAATAGTAGATAAAGCACCAGCCCTGGAGTCAGGAGTACCTGGCTTCAAATCCTGTCTCAGACAATTAATAATTACATAGCTGTGTGGCCTTGGGCAAGCCACTTAACCCTGTTTGCCTTGCAAAAACCTAAAAAGAAATGAGAGCGATGCAGGAAAAACATGAAAATTAAGTCAGCAGCTTAGTCAAGGAAATCCAAAAAAATGCTGAAGAAAACAGCATACTAAAAACCAGCTTAGTCAAATGGATAAAACCCTTCAAAAAGTTATTGAGGAGAAGAATGCTTTAAAAAGCAGAATTGACCAGATGGAAAAGGAGATAAGAAAGCTCTCTGAGGAAAACAAATCCTTCAGATACAGAATAGAACTCAGGGAGATTGCTGATTTTATGAGAAATCAGGACTCAATACTTCAAAACCAAAAGAATGAAAAATTAGAAGAAAATGTGAAACATTTCATTGAGAAAACAACAAATATATAAAACAGATTTAGGAAAAATAATTTAAAAATTATTGGAATACCTGAAAGTCGTGACCAGGTGAAGAGCCTTGACATCATTTTCAAAGAATTATTACAGGAAAATTGCCCTGATATCCTAGAAGCAGAGGGCAAAATAGAAATGGAGAGAATACACCAATTTCCCTGAGAAAGAGATCAAAAAAAAAAAAAAAAAACCCCAGGAAGATTATAGCCAAGTTCCAGAACTCCCAAGTCAAAGAGAAAATTTTACAAGCAACCAGAAGGACAAAATACAAATATCGTGATGCTGCCGTAAGGATCACACGGGACTTAGCAGCAACTACATTAAAAGCTCATAGGGCTTTGAATATAATATTCTGAAAGGCAAAAGAGCTTAGAATGCAACCAAGAATCAACTACCCAGCAAAAATGAATGTCCTCTTGCAGGGAAAAATATGGAAATTCAATGAACCAGGAGAATTTCAAATGTTACTGTTGGAATGGCCAGAGCTGAACAGAAGGTTTGATCTTCAAATACAGGACTCAGGTGTAGCATAGAGAGTGCAAGAGAAGAGGAAAATATGAGGGACTTAATGATGATGAGCTACATAGATTCCTGTATAGAAAAATGATACTGATAATACTCATATGAACCTTCTCATTTAATAGAGCAGGTAGAAGGAGTTTTTATAGATGAAGCACAGGAGAAAATGGAATTAGAAGATATATTGTGGTGTAAAATGGAGTCAATAGATAAAAGGGAACTGTAATGGGAGAAAGAAAAAGGAGAGGAGAATAGGCTAAGATATTTCATATAAAAAAGTTTTCTTTATTACAATGAGCTATTGCATGATATGGAAGAGGGGAACGCAAGGGGAAATGAGGGAATCTTTGCTCTCAACAGAGGTGGCTAGGAGAGTAAACAGCATATATATACTCAATGGGATATAGACATCTGTAGCAAGAAGGAGAGAAGAGGGACAGGGAGAAGGGGAGAAAGTGAGTGATGGAGGAGAGGATAGACCATCAGGTAGAGTGGTAAGGTATAACACATTTTCTTTTTTACTTCTTGCAAGGGGCTGGAATTAGATGGCCTGTCCGGGACCATAGGGCAACGTGGATGCTGGGCCTAAGGGGTGGTATGTGGGCTTGGAGCCTCTTAAACCCAGGGCCAGTGTTCTGTCTGCTGCACCACTCAACTACCCTACAGCAGAGACAGAGTGAAAGTAGAAAGACAATATAGTTCATGGTAGTAGAGAAGTATGAATGGAGTGAGTTGCGATCAGAAATGGCAATGGTGGAAAAATATGGAAATAACTTTTGTGATAGACTTATCATAAAGAATGTGATCCACCTGAAACAGAGCTGGTGGAGTTGGAATACATACTGAAACAAATTTTATTATTATTATTATTATTATTATTATTATTATTATTATTATTATTATTATTATTTTCTGGGGGCTGTGGCAGGGAAAATGGAACTGGGTGGCCTGCCTGGGGCTGTACAGCTGAGTGATTGTTGGGTGTCTGAGGCTGGATTTGGACCTGGGTGCTCCTGGACCAAGGGCCAGTGATCTGTCTGCCACCCAGCTGCCCCACTATTATTATTACTATTTTATTTTATTTGGGGTCTTTTGGGGGGGAGTTACTAGGGCAATGGGGTTGGGGTGGCTTGCATGGGGTCATACAGCTTGGTAATTGTTGGGTTCTGCAGCCAGATTTGGGCTCAGGTGATCCTGGCTCCAGGGCCGGCACACCATTCGCTGTGCCACTTGGCCATACTTACAATTATTAATATTATTATTAATATTACTATTATTATTATTAATTTTAATTATATTTTTTCTCTCTGCTTTACCTTATTGCTTATGCAAGTCCATATTTTCTTGGGGGGAGGATTATTATGTTTACTCTTAAACAAGAATATTTTAACAAGGTATAAAATACATTATTTGTACAAAAAAGAATAAATAAACTAATATACAAAAAAAATAGATCTTCCCTTTTATCATTCTTCCCCAGTCTCTCATGGTTCTCAATTTGTATTTTCTTTCTTTAGAAAAAGAAAGAATTCTATACATAACTGAGTGTATAAACACATATATATTGCACATACATATTTGCATATTAACATATATCTGCACACATACATATCTATACATATGCACATACATTCACTTGTGTGTTTCTATGTTTATGTGTGGTGTACATGCACATATGCATATATGTGCATGTTTATATATATGTATAATTATATACAAAAGCTTAGAATATTATTTCAGTACATTGATTAAATCTGGCAAAAGACAGCTCTGCATTTCCTCTCTCCAAAAGAAATGTTGAAAAAACAACTTACTTAAATGTGCATATTGACAAAACAGGACATATTAACTTATCCTCTTCCAGAAGGTTGATATTTAAAACATTAAAAAATGGCATAATTATGGTAAAAGTTTAGTATTAATTTTTCATCTTGATTTTGGACTATCCAAACAACTCCTTTCACATACTTACATTGTAGAATGAAAGGTCATTACACTAGACACTTGACAGTTATCATTTTCCCTAGAGAAATGTTAGGGTAGCTCTAAGGATTATCATCTACAATCCATTCAACACTAATTGACTTACCCAGAAAAATTCAACTTATATTCTGAAAATTTCTATTCTAAATATTCATTATGTTATCTATGCTCAGGCAAATACACAACAGAAAAGGCAGGTAGGGTTCCAAGGAAAAGTTTCATTTTCACATCTCAGAAATACATAATTAAAAACTGTGGGCAAGAAATTACATTCCCATTCCAAAAAACATAAAGGGTGAAAAAATAATATTATGCCACTAATTCTGGAAAGCAGTATGAAAGCAGAAGTTTTTCCTTTTAAGTCAATTCATAGAATGCCTGCTGCTGCAATTTGTTGGATAAATATTAACCAGCATTTGTCTTATACAGCTACTTCCCTCCCTCTCACAACATGGGAAGGTTATATTTCTCTCTATTTCCTAAAAAGAAACAAATGACACTTTCTGTGGAACCTGTTTGGTCCATTCTAAAAGACCACAATTTGATGTCACCTATGGCATGAAAACACCCAACATGGGAACTTGTATTTGTTGACTGATTGGTTCTTGTCCTTCACTATCAAAAAAGATCAAAATGATGTTACTATATTTGAAACAAATGACAAGTTACCTGAATGTGACTGATCAGACCATCATGAGCCCAGAATACTCAGGTTAGGTACAAATAGTACATGCTAACTTCAAGTAACTTCTGTTTTTTGAGGTTTTTGCAAGGCAAATGGGGTTAAGCAGCCTGCCCAAGGCCACCCAGCTAGGTAATTATTAAGTGTCTGAAGTCGGATTTGAACCCAGGAACTTCTGACTCCAGGGCCGGTGCTTTATCCACTGCGCCACCTAGCCGCCCCAGGTAACTTCTTCTAAACTAACGATCTGTCATATTTACTCTGAGTTGCTTCAATTCTGCCCTCCTCATGGAGTGCAGTACCCTCTCTTTTGAGGACCTGTCATACTGAAAAGTCCTAAAACAATGTTGTAAACCATGCTGTACAATAAATTCTAAAATTCTGAAGAGATAGCTTCAGGGTGTTCTGGAATTGCTTTTTATGACCCTCTTGTCAGCACTTTTTCATTTGAAGTATTCATGAAATAGTCTTTGTGGCAAATAAACTTCAGGTATTCTAACAACGTGTCCAGCCCATTGTAGTTGCAATCTCTGAAGTAATGTTGAAGTGCTTGGGAGTTGAAGTGAAGAAACGGCCTCATTGTGGGGTATCTTCTCCTACCAAGTGATCTTTAGAATTATCCTAAGACAATTAAAAGGAAGCAATTCAGTTTCCTGACATGGTATTTGTAGACTGTCCAGTTTTCACAGGTATATAGGAATGACATTAGCACAACAGCTTTGTTGAACTTCAGTTGGGTAAGTTTCCTAATACCTCTTCTCTCCTACACTTTCTTTTGGAGTCTTCAAAATACTGAGTTAATTCTGGTAATGTGTGTGGCAAACACTGTTAGTGAGTACCTCACTGGAAAGACTACTGTCAAGGTAGCTTTTCCACCACATAACTTAAAACTGCATTTACTGTACCCGATGGTACCACAGATGGAGGTTATAGTGTTAGCTGATGAGAAACCTGTATTTTCTTGTTGCTATTAGATAAAAATAAGCTGAAGCAACAGAAAATCAATCCATACTTTGTTGCACCTCAACTTCAGAGACCACATTGAGGGCATAAGCATCTGCAAATAGAAGATCATACACCAACACTCTATCCACTTTGATCTTGGCTTCTAGGCTTTTGAAGTTGAATAATTTATCATCAATGCAGTAACTGACTTTGATGCTGTATTCAACTTCAGTGAACATATCTGATAACATGGATAAAAGATCATCTTAAAAAGCACTGGAAGTTACTTCAGGGGAAGAGTCAAAATGGTGGCATGAAGCTAACCCGCTCAAAGCGCCTTTCCATACCACAAATAAATGAAACCTCTACTCTGACGTTCACACTACAGATAGCACCAAGTAAAAGAGAAGATTCAAGGAAATTTTCAACTGTAAATAAAGTGGAGGATCTTTAGTGAAGGTCTGTCTCTTTGGGGGGGAAAGGTGAAGTCAAGTCCGGGAGGCTGGAGAGCAAGGAAATCCAGCAATAGGCTTTTAGCTAAAGTACAATCTAAGGACTGACATTTTAATTATAAGAGAGATCCCAGCAGCTAGATAAGAAGTCAACAGGAAAGATCCCAATCCTAAAATAATTCAGCACTATGAGAACAAGAGGGGAAAAAAGACAGGACTGCATTGGGAGCAATCTTCTGTTAAATCAGACCATGAACATAATGGAAGAAACAAACCTCTCCAAAGGCAAGGCCTAGACTGCAAAGGCCACATATTGGCCAACAACAAGTCAGGGATCAGACCTCAACACCAGCAAAATAAAAGGTTGCATCTATGCTCCATGTACCTCAGGGGCAGAAGTACAACAAAAATGATCAAAAAAGGGAAAAGAACACTCATTATAGAAAACTACTTCACAGACAAAGATGACAGCAATGCCATATCTGAAGAAGAAAGCAGTGAAAAATCACTCACAGGAAAAGTATCCAAACAATCTATAAATTAGACACAAATGCATCAGCTCATAATAAAACCTAAAAAAGAATTTAAAAACTAAAGAAGAGAGGAATAAGAAAAGTGGATAAAAGAAATAAAAGTCATGCAGGAAAACTGTGACAAGTTGACCAAAGAAGTCAACTCCATTAAAAGATAAAAGAGCCAACTGGAAAAGGAAACACAGAAGATAATTGTAATAAAATCCTAAAAAATAGAATTAAACAGTTAGAAACTAATGAATCTACAAGACTGCAAGTTTCCATCAAACAAAATAAAAATGGAAAAAAATGAAAAGTACCTTCCAGGGAAAATGAATGACATGGAAAAATAGATCCAGAAGAGACAATCTAAGAATCAATGGACTTCTAGAAATCCTGGACAAACAAAAGAACCTGATATATATCATTCACGAAATTATAAGGGAAAACTGCCCCAATATACTAGAACATGACAATAATATAACAATTGAAGGAATCCACAGAACCCCTTTAGAAAGAGACACCAAGGTAAAAACTGCAAGTGCTATAATAGCCAAATTTCAGAGCACCCAATAAAAGAAATTATTGAAAGCAGCAAAAATAAAGCAATTCCAATACAAAGGGAACACAATCAGACAAACACAGGACTTTCAGCCTCAACACTGAAGGATCAGAAGAACTGGAATAACATATTTCAGAGAGCTAAGGATCTGGGATTACAACCCAGAACGTTCTACCCTGAAAATTTCAGCACATACTGGATATGAAAGTACAGGACTTCCAGAATTTCATGACTCAAGACCAGAAATGAACAGAGAATTCACTCACCAAATACACAACTGAAATGTTACATTAAAAATGTAAATGAAAAAGGAAATTAAAAAAACAAAACTATCTTAAGCAAATGTTGGTCTCTAGAAGAATATATAATTCTAATTCATTACAACTTTACCTCTTTAAGGAAAATCAGAAGGTATAATAAAATTGAAGAGAACTAACCTAAAATATATATGGGTATAATTTGGTCTTGCTCTCAATTGAAGAGGTCCAAGATCGCATTACTATGTTTAAGATAAAAAGCCCCCCAAAAAAAGCATGGTTATTAACTTTAACTTAAGTGTCGCATTACAGGTTAGCACATTTTAATGACAAGGTTCTAAGTACCTTGTCTAATGAGAGCATCATAAACTCTGATGGCCAGAGACAGTTTCTCTCTTACTACAGTCATTTGTAATGTTCTCAGGAGAGACCTCCAGAGTTTCCCAATACTTAGAGATCTTTAAGCATCATAAACTGCAAGGACCTAAGACAATGTCTCTTTTACTTGCAATCATTTATAAAGTTCTCAGTGAGCCCTCCAGAGCCTTGCAGTACTGAGAGATCTTCAATATTCTTACACTTAATTAGATCAGCCCCAGGTGTTTCAATTAATAAGGGATTAAGTACCCTGGAGGTGGGGTAAAGTGTGAATGAAAATAGGCAGAAGGAAATAGACACAAATAGTGCAAAGAATCATATGGCTTTGGATGATACTTTGGCTTGTGAGGAGAATGGTGTGTACTTGATAGATGCCTTAAAAAGGGGGATGGTCAAAAATCATTATAATTATAAATTGATGCACTTTGAGTCAATGTGGCTTACTAAGCAATAAAGTAAACAATCTATGATGATATCTTGATAACATTATGAGCTTTTCAAGCAAATAATTGCAGTGTGATTGATGATACTTGATTAATAATATGAGAGTACCAAGGGAAGTGCCACAAAGATTGATAATTTCAGAGGGAAAGAAGGGAGCATGTGCATTCTGAGTAAATTCTATTCAATAGATTTAGCCTAGTGTGGGAATAAGATGCATTCTTACTTGGGTTTAAAAATCTGACTTAATTTCCAGGGAAGGGGAGGGAGGGGGCAAGCAATGGGAAAGATAAATGAAGAAGGGACTAATAAAAGAGAAGGGAATGAAAATAAAATGGAAGTTAAATTTATTTTTTATGAGAGATATTTCTTTCTTCATCTTTTTTTAAATATATTTATTTATCTTTGAATTTTACAATGTTTCCCTTAATCTTGCTTCCCTCCCCCCAATGCCACAAGGGCAGTCTGTTGATCTTTATACTGTTTCCATACTACACATTTATCCTTATTGAATGTGTTGAGAGAGAAAGCATATACTTAAGGAAAAAAATAAAATATAATAACAAAATTACATAATTAGATAACTTTTTAAAAAATTAAATGTAATAGTATTTGATCTTTTTCCAAACTCCAAAATTCTTTCTTTGGATAAAGATGTTATTCTCCATCACTGATACTCCAAAATTGTCCTTGAATGTTGCACTGATGGAATGAACAAGTCCATTAATATTGATCATCAACACCATGGTATTGTTGTATTGTACAATGTTCTTTGGGTTCTGCTCATCTCACTCAGCATCAGTTTATGGATATCCTACCAGGCTTCTCTAAATTCACATCCTTCCTTGTTTCTCATAAAAGAACAATTTTTTATAATGTACATATACCATAATTTTTTCAGCCATTCCCCAATTGATGGGCATTCACTCAATTTCCAATTCTTTGCCACCACAAACAGCTACTATGAATATTTTCATGCAGGTGATATTTTTTCCCATTTTCATGATCTCTTCAGGGTTGCTGAATGAAAGGGTATGCACATTTTTCTTGCCCTTTGGGCATAATTCCAAATTGCTCTCCAAAAAGTTTGGATGAGTTCACAATTCCACCAACCATATATTAGTGTCCCAGATTTCCCACATCCCTTCCAATATTGATCATTGTCCTTTCTGATCATAATGATCAGTCTGAGAAGTGTGAGATGATACCTCAGACATGCTTAAATTTGCATTTCTCTAATAAGTAATGATTTAGAGCAATTTTTCATAAGACTATGGATTCCTTTGATTTCCTCATATGTAAATTGCCTCTGCATATCATTTGACCATTTGTCAATTGGGGGAAAGCCTTGGTTTTTTTTTTTATAAATTTGACTCAGTTCTCTGAAGTTACTTTGAATGAAATTTTGTTATAGTTCTTTCTTTATGTATCTTGTTAGTCAAAAATAGAAATATTGAGGATTTATGAGAGTTTTTAAGTTGCTAGTTGTTTCTAGTAGTAGATGATTTTTTGGGATTCTCTAGGTATACCACCATGTCCTCTGCAAAGATTGACAGTTTTGTCTCTTCCTTCCCAATTCTAGTTGCTTCATTTTCTTTTTTCTCTCTTATTGCTGAAGCTAACATTTTTAATACAATATTGAATAGTAATGGTGAAAACGGGCATCCTTGTTTCATCCCTGATCTTATTGGGAACGTCTCTACCTTATCCCCATTGCATATAATGTTTGTTGATGGTTTCAGATAGATACTATTTATTATTCTAAGGCACAATCCATTTGTTTCCATGTTCTCTAGTGTTCTTATTAGGAATGGGTGCTGTATTTTATCAAAGGCTTTTTCAGCATCCATTGATATAATCATATGATTTCTGATAGCTTTTGTTATTGATATAATTAACTATACCAACAGTTTTCATAATATTTATCCAATTCTACATTCCTGTAATAAATCCTACTTGGTCATTGTGTATTATTCTAGTGATAACTTGCTGTAATCATTCTGGAAAGATTTTTTTAGGATGTTTGCATCTATACTCAGGGATACAGGTCTATAATTTTCTTTCTCTGCTGTGACTCTGGTTTTGGTATCAGAACCATATTTGCATCATAGAAAGAGATAGACAGAGTTCCATCTTCACTTATTTTCTTTAAAATATTTTATTTATTTTGAGATTAACAATTTTCCCCTAATTTTACTTCCCTCCCCCCACCCACCACAGAAGGCAATTTGTCAGTCTTTACATTGTTTCCATAGATCCAAACTGAATGTGGTGAGAGAGAAATCATATCCTTAAGAAATAGCAAGGTTACATAATAAGATATCAGTATTTTTTCTAAATTAATGGTCATAGTCCTTGGTCTTTGTTAAAACTCCACAGTACTTTCTCTGGATAGAGATGGCATTCTCCATTGCAGACAGTCCCAGTCCCAAATTGTCCCTGCTTGTTGCCTGATGGAATGAGTGAGTCCATCAGTGTTGATCATCTCCCCTTGTTGCTGTTAGGGTCTAAAGTGTGTTTCTGGTTCTGCTCATCTCACTCAGCATCAGTTCATCCAAATCCCTCCAGACTTCCCTGAATTCCCATCCCTCTTGGTTTCTAATAGACCAACAGTGTTCCATGACATAAATATACCACAGTTTGCTAAACCATGCCCTACTTGAAGGACATTTACTTGATTTCCAATTCCTTGCCACCACAAACAGAGCTGCTATGAATATTTTGTACTCTTCAAGATATAGACTCAGAGGTGGTATTGTTAGAACAAAGGGTATGCACATTTTTGTTGCCCTTTGGGCATAGTTCCAAATTTCTGTCCATAAAGTTTGGATAAGTTCACAACTCCAGCAACACTGTAATAGTGTCCCAGATTTCACACAATTTTTCAACAATAATCATTATCATTTCTGGACATATTGGCCAGTCTGAGAAGTGTAATGTCATACCTCAGAGATGTTTTAATTTGCATTTCTCCAATAAGTAATGATTTAGAGCAATTATTCATATGACTATGGATTGCTTTGATCTTCTCATCTGTATATTGCCTTTGCATATCATTTAACCATTTTACAATTGGGGAATGGCTTTTTATTGAAAATTTGACTCAGTTCTCTGTATATTTTAGAAATGAGTCCTTTGTCAGCAACATTAGTTGTAAAGATTGTTTCCCAGTTTAATGCATTTCTTTTTATCTGGGTTACTGTGGTTTTGTCTATGCAAAAGCTTTTTAATTTATTGTAATTGAAAAAGATCTATTTTGTTTTTAGTGATGTTCTAAATCTCTTCCTTAGTCATAATTTGCTTTCCTTTCCATAGATCTGACAGGTAGAGTAGTCCTTGATCTTCTAGTTTGCTTACAGTATTGTTTTATTATGTCTAAATCCTTTACGCAGTTGTATCTTATATTGGTATAGGGTGTGAGGTGTTACTCTAATCTAACTTTCTTCCATACTAACTTCCAATCGAAGAGAGAGTTATTATCCCAATAGCTAGACTCTTTGGGTTTATCAAACAGCAGATTATTATAATCATTTCCTGCAATTGCACCTAGCCTATTCCACTGGTACACCACTCTAGTTCTTATCCAATACAAGAAAGTTTTGATGAATGATGCTTTATAATATAATTTTAGATCTGAAAAGGCTAAACTACCTTCTTTTGCAATTTTTTTCGTTAAAATTCTGAAAAATCATGCTATTTTATTTCTCCATATGAATGTACTTATAATTTTTTCTAACTCATTAAACTTTTTTTTTGTAATTTTGATTGGTAGGGCACTACACAAGTAGTTTAGTTTTGGTAGAATTGTCATTTCTATTATATTAGCTTGACTTATCCATGGACAGTTGATGTTTGCCCAGTTACTGAAATTTGATTTAATTTGTGTGAGAAGTGTTTTGTAATTGCTTTCAAAAAGTTTTTTTTTTGTGTGTCTGCCTTAGCAGAAAGACTCCCTAGTGTTTTATGTAGTCTGAGGTTACTTTGAATGTGATTTCTCTTTCTAGCTCTTTCAGCTGTATCTTGATAGTGATATATAGAAATGTTGAGAATTTATGATGGTTTATCTTATATCCTACAACTTTTCTAAAGTTGCAAATTATTTATAGTAGTTTATCATATGATTTTTTAGGATTCTCTAAGAATAGCATCATGCCATCTGCAAAGAGTGAAAGTTTTGCCTCTTCCTTCCCAATTCTAATTCCTTCAATTTCTTTTTTCTTCTCTTATTACTAAATCTTATATTCCTATCAAAATATTTAACAATAATGGTGATAATTGGAATCCTTGTTTCACTCCTAATCCTACTGGGAATGCTTCTAGCCTATCCCCATTGTGTATAATGCTTGATGATGGTTTCAGATAGATTGCTTATTATTCTAATGCACAATGCATTTATTCCTAAGTTCTCCAGTGTTTTAGTAGGGATTGGTATTGTCTTTTGTCAAGTAGATTTTCAGCATCTATTTAAATAATCATCTCATTTCAGATAGGATTGTTATAGATATAATTAATTTTACTAACAGTGTTCCTAATATTGAACCAACTCTGCATTTCTTGGATAAATTGTACTTGATCACAATGCATTATCCTAGTGTTAACTGTAATCATTTTGCTAAGATTTTATTTAAGATCTTTTGCATTTATATTCTTCAAGGAGATAGGTCTATAATTTTCTTTCTCTGTTTTAATTCGTCCTGGTTTAGGTATCAGCACCATATTGGTGTTATAGGAAGAGTTACGTAGAGTTCTGTCTTCCTCTATTTTTCTATAGTTTGTATAGATTTGGAACCCATTATTCCTTAAAAGTTTGACAGAATTCCCTAGTGAATCCATCTGGTCCTGAGATGTTTTCTTAGGTAGTTCAATAATGGCTTTTCAATTTCTTTTTTTAAATAGGTTTATTTAGTAAATTAATTTATTAATTTCTTCATTTAATCTGGACAACTTATATTTTTGTAAATATTCATCCATTTTTCTTAGTTTTTTTCAGATTTGTTGTCAGAGTTGCACAAAATAATTCTGAAGTAATACTTTAATTTCATTCTCATTGGTGGTGAGTTCACCTTTTTCATTTATGATACTAGAAATTTGATCTTTTTTTTTAAGGAAATTGGCCAGAGTTTCATCAATTTTATTAGCTTTTCATGAAACCAAATCTTGTTTTTTTTATTAATTCAATAGTTTTTTGCTTTTGATTTAATTTATCCTTTAATTTTTAGAATTTATAATTTGGTATTTAATTGGGGATTTTTAATTTGTTTTTTCTCTAACTTTTTTAGCTGCATATTACTTTCATTAATTTCCTCTTTATGTAATTTATTCATGTAAGTATGTCAAGATATAATATATCCCCTGACAGCCACTTTGAGTGAATCCCATTGGTTTTGGTATGTTATTTCATTATTGTCATTATCTAGGATAAAATGATTAATTATTTCTTTAATTTGTTGTTTGATCCACTTATTCTTTAAAATGACATTAATCAGTTTCCAACAAGCTCTGGATCTATATCTCCCTGGCCAAATATTGCATATGATTTTTATCACATTGTGAGCTGAGAAAGAAGTATTCACTATTTCTGCCTTTCTGCAATTTATAATTATTAGGTTTTTATGGTAAATTTTTGCATAAATGCCATGTACTGTAGAGAAAAATGTATATCCTTTACTATCCCTATTCAATTTCCTCCTTAAGTCTATCATATCAAGTTTTTCTAACAATCTATTTATGTCCTTCACTTCTTTCTTGTTTATTTTATGAATCAATTTGTGTGGATCTGAGAGGTGGAGGTTGAGGTCTCCTACTAGTTGAGTTTTGTTGTCTATACCTTCCTATTGTTCTTTCAGCTTCTCTTCTATGAATGTGGATGCTATCCCATTGGGTGCATATATATTCAGTATTGAAATCACTTTATTATTTATGGTACCTTTTAGGAGGGTATAGTTTCATTCCTTATCTCTTTTAACACTATCTATTTTTGAAACTGCTCTGACTGAAATAAGGATTGCTTTCCCTGTTTTTTTTCACTTCAACTGAAGCAAAATATATTTTGCTCCACCCGTTCACCTTTACTCTATATGTATCTCACTGCTTCAAATGAATTTCTTGTAAGCAGTATATTGTAGGATTCTGGTTTTAATCTACTCTATTTGCTTACATTTTAAGGGAGAGTTCATCCCCATATTCCAAGTTATAATTACTAACTCGTTATTGCCTTCCATGCTATCGTCCCTCAGTTTTCATTTTCCCCCCTTTAACGATATTCCCCAGTATTTTTTTCCAGAATACCACCCCTTCAGTGTGTTTGGCCTCCTGCATCCACACCCTCCCCTTTCTTTCCCTTCCCCTCCTTCTGTTTTCCCCTCCCCCATCTCCTTCCCGCCTTCTACTTTTCCCCCTTTTAATACTTGAAAGGTAAGATCTTTGTTAAGTTAACTGACTTTGTGTGTAAGTTAACTGTACGCCAAGTCTGATGAGAGGAAGTTCCAGGTGTTTCTCATCTGATCACTTCTTCCCCTCTATTACCATAGGTCTTTTGTACCTTTTAATGTAATGAGATTTCCCCATTCAATCCCCTCCCACCTCCTGTCTTCTTCCTGTCCCCTTTTTTAACTCATTCTGAGTCACAGAAAATTCTGAGTGTCCATCACTTCTACCTAAGTATATTCTATCTAAATAGTTACAATACCTGAGAGTTATTAGAGTCTTTCTCCCAAGTAGGGTTATAGACGGTTTTATCCTACAAGATAGCAGTCTTATGGATAAGACATGAGTGTCCATCACTTCTGGCTAGGTATATTCTCTGTTAGAGTTACAGTTCTCAAGAGTTAAGAGATTCTTTTCCCTATGTTGGGATATAGCCAGTTTCTTCTTATTGGAGAGCAGTTTTTTTTTTTTCTTTACCCCCCTTTTGCTCATTTCCTCAGCCTATGACTGATTTTTTTCACTTCGAAGGCTTTAGAGGGGGGGTGTGGGCAAATCCCCGGGACTGTAATTCCTCCATGGTCTTATGAGAGGCTTTAACTGCTCTCTTGCCTGTTCTTTGGTATGTTGATGACCACAGGCCCTCCCCTCTGCCCTGGAGTTGTGAGGAAGATCCTTGCTCTGCTAAGGTAATATAGAAGACCAAACTGCACTCCAATCTGAGTGTGGGCAAGCAGCTGAATCTTTCCCCAGGAAGAGCAGAGAGCCCTCTGGAGTCTTCTAAAACTCCCTTACTGTCTATTAGTTGTACTCTAGATGTGCAGGCTGGCTTCCCAGATTCCCATGGCAAGTTATTACCACAGGGTTTCTCTGAGTTTCTTGCTAATTCTACACTCACTTTGGTGTGGCAGAGTTCTCTCACCATCCCTTCAAGCTGTTCCAGGTGATCCTTGTGCCAAGGAGTCTGGATAGCCCCCTCTGCCATGAATCCAGGGTCACCCAGGTATCTACACACTCATACTGACTGCCCTGTGCTGCAGCTTTGGCTGTAGCTCTATCTGCAGCTATGCTCACAGTGGCTTTTTCCAACTCATGATCCTAGTGAGATAGACCTTTCCTGTGGAATTTCAAAGTTGTCTTGGACTGAGAAATTGTATCACTCGGTCCTTCTATGGATTCTACTCATCTAAATTTTGACTACAGTCATAATTTGACAGCTCTTGGAAGTTTTTGTGGAGTGAGTTTCTGGGAATTCTTGCCTTCATGCCACCATCTTGCTACCTGTTTGTTTATTTTTCCAACATTTCATTTGACATTTTACTCTTTGTCAAAGTAACATTTTGTTTCCATGGTGGAGTGTGCTCTGTCAGAAGCAACAGGAGTATTATACAGACATACCTCTAAGTACCTCTAAGTTCTCAGTTCTTGCAAGATGTTATGATCTTAGGAGAGGTGTATTTCTCTTTCCCTGGTCTGTGTTCTGGTCTGTGAATATATCCAAGCACTCCTTTCTTCCCTTTAACTTTGAGGAGGATCCACACTTTAATGTGAATACAAGCTCTTGTGTGCAACTCCTCTACTTCACCCTGGGATTGTCAGCCAGGACTGGAACTCAGATTCATGTATTGACAAAGAAAGAGTCCTGCTTCAGGGCTAGCAAAGATATCCTTTTAATCTCCTTTTCTCCAGTTTTTTTATACCCTCTCTGGGCTAAGAATTCTGGAAGTAGCTGACACTGTAGCTCATTCAAAAACTCCTAAGATCTGTTTTTGTTTTGCTGGGGCTTTATCTGCACTGGTATGGCCTATGCTGAACTGCTCTCTTCTCTAACAGTGGTGCAACAGATTTTTTCACAAACATTCTAAAGTGTCTTAGAGTATAAAATTAATTCACTCTATCATTGCTGCTCTAGACTTTGTTTCAAGTAATTGCTTAAAGGAATTTGGATTGGTTTTAGGGGGAGCTCACACTCTACTCTTTACACTTCTTTCATGTTTCCACTTCTGAAAGATATTCTTTGAATACAAGATTGAAAGTTATAAAACTTTTGAAATAATTTTGGAACCACTTGGTCTCCAGAAAGCCCCATAGCAATAACAAGTTCATAGACAAATCCATTGAATTTTTGAAATGTAATGTGGTTTACTTCTAGATGGAGTCTGAGAAACAGCAAAGATGTCAAAATGAAATCAAAAGGTCCTAAATATGCAATATACAAAACAATTCACATTTTATCATGTTGAAAAAGAAATATTGAATGAATTGTTAAAACACAGGTATTTGTTAGAGGCAATGTAAGAATTTATGATATTAATTCAGGACCAGAACATGACCATCATTATAATATTCATCCTTAAGGAAACAAAATTTAGCTTTCAGTTTTGATTTTCTAAGCAAATGGCAGAAATTGTGAATCTGTCTAAACTTACTGTCACAAAAAACCATAAATCTATGACTTCTTGGCTAGCTGAATATATCAAAATCTTGTAGTTTTTCATAGTCTGAGGAAAGACATTTCCCCTATACTGACAATACAAAACTCATAATATGCCTATGAACACTATCAATACACTATACTTGAACTAGGCAAGTTTTCAATGTACAGGCCTATTCTAGGAAAATATGGAACTAGAAGAAGTTGTATGCAATCCTTTTTGTCTGTTCTGGATATGGGATTATACTATGGATTCTTTCAATGAGTTTTCAGAAAATGAACAAAGATAACCAGAAGAAGGATTCTCGTCTCTTTGTTTATGAGAAGAATCAGCACCTGAGCTAGGGACTAAGATACAGAATTAGATATTATTCACTTCACATAGTATGACATTAAATTATCCTGTTACTGGAAAACTCTTAATCAGCAATCAGTGCACATTGATTTCAGATGGACAATTATGTCCATCCTAAAAGAGTTTGCAATTAACTTGGAAGACAATATGGGGAAAAATAAATATGTTAACTTTCATTCTTTGTTTCATTCAGGATGGAGGCACTGGCAAATTGAAATATAAGGAAACTCTAGATGTGGGAGGTAGAATTTGAGATATTCTTTGAGATAAAAAGAGAGATATGTCAAAGTTTTAGAGAGAGTATTCTATAGACGGAAGTTAGCTTGAATAGAAATAAAGAAACAAAATATGTAATGCCATTTGTGTATGAAAAACAGGAGTCAATTTGACTAGACCATGGAGGCTTTGTGGGATAATAATATATAACAAGGTACAAAATTGCAAAACTTTCAATTCCAATTAAGTTAGAATCTGTTTCAAAGAATATTAAGGATTATTGGTTTTCATGTGGTCCTAGAAACAGTTTGGTCATGTGATCACGAGTATGATAACAGAATGAAAGACAGCTAAGATTCACAATTGAGAATTATCTAAGCAATTCTTTCTTCTTCAATTAGCACTTTTCAATTGCTCCTCAGTCTCAGTCCTATTTTTTTCCCAATACTTTTTCTTCTCTATTGTCATCTTCCATTATAGCCTTTACAACCCTCCTTCTATTATTGAGTTGTCCTTTTCTGTTCACTTTTTTTCTCATCTTTTTGTAATAATAGAAATTTTTTGTAATTATATATATTCTTGACGATCTGCTTCAATATTGAATGTTGTTTGTCTCATTCCTCCTGTCACACAAGGCCAGAATGATAGTTGACTGTCTCCATCATCCAACATTTTCCCCTTTTAATGTTAATTGCATCAAGATAGATTACTCTCTTCAGATACCAACAGCAGTTTTCTATGATCACCAAAGTCATCTACCAACCTGTATCTCAAAAGGGTTATATTGCTACTTACATTATTCCTCTTCATCCTAACCCTGACCCTTGAATTCATACTAGATACTACAAATTACCCATGTCCCTTCCATATTCATCATCAACTTTGGCAGTTACGACCTATATCTTCCCTCTGAATTAGTTATACACAGAAAGTTGGAACTAGTAGCACTTTGTTGTACCCTATCCGTTTTATTGAGCTTTCTAACTCCATATGTTTGTCTAGATTGTCTTTATCTTTCCTCACCTATATTTCTTGAAATCTCTTTTTTTCCAAATGAGATCCAGTTGAATTATCACCTTCTATTAATGTAATATGGTGAAAAGGATTGAAAGATAATCTTTCATGTTTTGGTTGTAATATTGTATGATCTTCTATATCACAAAGTTTCTGAATCTTCATTTCCTCATCTGTAAAATAAAGCAGTTCAATTGATGAACTTTGACCTTGGATTAGAAAAAAGTCATACAGATTCTAAATCTTGGAGTTGGTCATTCAACCAGTATTTTACAAGAGAACTGGGAAGAATATAAGGTAATTGAAAGAATGTAGACTTATTCTAAATGCAAACAGAGTGGGGGATGGCTGGGAGAATCCTAAATTCATAGCCATTTAATAATAGGATGGACTGATGTTGAAGAAAGTCATTTTTGAAACTAAAGACAGTCAACAAGGTCAGTAAGGAGTGTTCATTTTTCAGGCGTATTAAAATAAGAATATTTGTTCAGGTTTTATTTAAACTAGGTGAATGTATTCTATGGACACTGGGAACCCTTTCAAATCTGTGATATTATGCTTCTGGGACTCAAAGTCCAGTGGATTTTTCATTGTTTCAGTTCTGATGAAGATAAAGGCTTAAAGAGCTGAGGATATTAGGAGGACGCTGTTCAGGTAAGCCTATGGAAGGGCCAGGGGTGACGTGAGGTTCTTAGTGCCTGAGAGTGAGAGTATACTGGTAATTAAAATAAATTCTTCGTACTACACAAATTTCCCTGCAATGATGTAAAAGAATTCCCTGGATATAGAATTAAAAAATCATGGTTTCTTCTCACATAAAATCGAGTACTAAAGAATTCAAGTGAACTTAGTATGACATTGTTTGCTCACATGACAAATTTAACATGGTTCAAAATATCCCTTATTTCCCAGGAGTATATTCCAGCTATTACATCATATTCAAGGGATGATATGTTTACTTTCCTCCTTGACAGCTCATACAATCATCTGGCACTATTTGTTTATAACTTGTCCTCCCAGAAAGCCCTAGATATCACAAAACTTATTATAAAAGACTTTTATTATTATTTTTCCCAGTTAGGGATACAGTGACAAGCAAAGTCAATTGTATTGGAGATACTGATAAAACAAAGACACAGGGAACAAAAGAGGAATATTTTGCCTTTGACTCAGGAATGTTTTAATTGTATTGCAACGTGATTAACTGGAAAGAACAGCAGATTAGGATATAAAGGATCTGCATTCATCTGACACTTATCTGTGCAACCTAAGACTCTAGAGTGAACACTTAATTGCTCTAATACTCGTTTTCCAGATCTGTGAATGATCTACATGATTTCCAAGATCCTGAAATGTTTAAATCATTGATTTTATGATCCTGGAGCAGAAAGGAAAGAGAGAGAGAGAGAGAGAGAGAGAGAGAGAGAGAGAGAGAGAGAGAGAAAGAAAAAGAGAGAGAGAAAGAAAAAAGAAAAAGAGAGAAAGAAAGAAGGAAAGAAAGAAAGAAAGAAAGATGATGCATCATTTGAACAAGATGGTCTGGGTTTCAATGATGATTATAGAATATCATTTATGGCATTGATATAATAAAACTGTTTAGTCTTAATAAGCAAAGTAAGCAATAGGCTGAATGTTTTTTTTTATCAAATAATAATTTTTCATATTTTTGCATTGGACTGAAAAAATAAAAAAAACACCTCTGCAAATGCACGTCGTAGACTGCATAGGCACCATCTTGACCAACAACAAGCTAGGGATCACATCCCAACCCCAGCAAAATAAAAGCTATATATCCCAGTAGCAGAAGTACAAGTACCCGAAGAACAGAAGTATGACAAAAATGAACCAAAATGCTAAAAGAGCGCTCACTATAGAAATCTGCTTCACATATAAAGATGACAACAATGCCATGCCTGAAGAAAGCAGTGAAAAATCACTCATAGGAAAAGTATCAAAGCAGTCTATAAATTGGACTCAAATAGAAAAACTCATCTAAGAGCTTAAAAAATGTAAAAACCACAGAAGACAGGAAGAAGAAAAACGGGGAAACGAAATGAAAGTCATGCAAGAAAATTGTGAAAAGCTGACCAGGGAATTCAATACCTTTGAAAAGGAATCACAAAAGATAATTTATGAAAATAAAATACTAAAAACTAGAATTGAACAGTTAGAAATTAAATAATCAGCAAGACTACTAGATTCCCTCAAACAACATAAAAATGTGGAAAAAACTGAAGACTAAGAACCTTCTAGAGAAAATGAATGACCTAGAAAATAAATCCAGGAGCAGCAATCAATGAATCATTTGCACTACTAGAAAGCCTGGACTAACAGAAGAACCTGGGACAATACCATGCAGGAAATTATAAGGGAAAATTGTCTTGATCTTCTCAAACAAGATAACAATATGACAATTGCTAGAATCCACAGAATCCCTCAAAAGAGACCCTAAGATAAAAACTCCAAGGGCTAAAATAGTCAAATTCCAGAACTTCAAAGGAAAGAGAAAATTTTGTAACCAGAAAAATTCTATTAAATTCTATTAAATAGATTTAGCCAAGTGGGGAGTAAGATACATTCCACTTGGGTTTAAAAATCTAACTTAATCTACAGGAAAGGGCAAGACTGGGAAAGGACAAGAAGGGACTGACAAAAGAGAAGGCAAGTAAAAATAAACTAATTAAAATTTTAAAATATAAATCAAAGGAGAAAGGTGGGTAAAGATGATGGAAAGAGAAATTCCATTTAAAATAACTGTAGATAACATTATATACTTGCCAATCTACCTCCCAAGATAAACCCAGAAACTGTAAGAACACAGTTATAAAGCTCTCCTCTCCCAAATAAAGTTAGATATAAATAATTGGAAAAATGTCAAATGCTCAGGGTTAGGTTGAGCTTATATAATAAAATTAACAATCTACCCAAATGCAATTGCTTATTCAATACCATGTCAATCAAATTACCAAACAATACTTTACCAAGCTAGAAATAATAATAATAAAATTGATCTAGAGCAACAAAAGTGCAAGAATAACAAGGGAACTGATGAAAAAAAAATGTAATTGAACATGGCCTAGGTCTGCCAGATCTAAAATTATACAACAAAGCATCAGACAATAAAACTGCCAGGTATTGGTTAAAAAATAGATTAATGCATAGGTGGATTAGAAGAGTTTCGAAAGAAAATGCAGTAAATGACTAAATTAATCTACTATTTGACAAATCCCAAAATGTCAGCCTCTGGGATAAGAAATGAATATTTGACAAAAAACGATGGGGAAAACTGGAAAATAGTATGGCAAAAAGTAAGCACAGACCTGAATCTCACACACTATATCAAAATAAGGTCAAAATGGGTACAAGATTTAGACATAAAGAGCTATACCATAGATAAATTAATAGACCAAAAGAATTCCATCCATCTAATGTATGGAAAATGTATAAATTTATGGCCAAACAAAATTAGAGAACATTATAAACTGCATGATGAATAGCAGAGTGCATTAAAAACCAGATTCCTACAATATGCTGCTTACAAGAAACTCATTTGAAGCAGAGAGATCCATATAGAATAAAGGTAAAAGGTTGGAGCAAAATATATTTTGCTTTAGCTGAAGTAAAAAAAAAAAGCAGGGGTAGCAATCATTATCTCAGAAAAAGCAGCAGCAAAAATAGTGTTAAAAGAGAAAAGGAAGTAAACTTTATCCTCCTAAAAGGTACCACAGACAATAAAGTTATTTCAATACTAAATATATATGCACGCAGTGGGACAGCATCCCCATTCTTAGAGGGAAAAGCTGAAAGAACTACAGGAAGACATAGACAGCAAAACTCTACTAGTGGGAGACCTCAACCTACCACTCTCAGATCTAGATAAATTGAATCATAAAATAAACAAGAAAGAAGTTAAGGAGGTAAATAGATTGTTAGAAAAATTAGATATGGTAATCTTATGGAGAAAAATGAATGGGGATAGAAAGCAATATACTTTTTCTCTGCAGTACATGTAACTTATACAAAAATTGACAATGTACTAGGACATAAAAACCTAATGATCAACTGCAGAAAGGCAGAAATAGTGAATACATCTTTCTCAGATCACAATGCAATAAAAGTCATATGCAAAATTGGGCCAAGAAGATATAGACCCAGAACAAATTCGAAACTGAATAACCTCATTTTAAAAAATGAGTGGACCAAAAAACAAATTATAGAAAAAAATTAACCTTTTTATGCTAGATAATGGTAATAATGAAACAACATGCCAGAACCTATGGGATTTATTCAAAGCAAATCTCATGGGGTATATTATAGCTTTAAATGCTTACATGAATAAAGTGGAGAAAGAGGAAATCAATGAACTAATTATGCAACTAAAAAAATTAGAGAAAGAAGAAATCAAAAATCCCCAAAGAATTACCAAATCAAAAATTCTATAAATTAAAGGAGACATTAATAAAATTGAAAGCAAAAAACTATTGAATTAATAAATAAAACCAAAATTTGTTATTATTATGAAAAAACAATTAAATTGTTAAACCTCTGGTCAATTTGATTAAACAAAAAAAGAAAGAAGAAAACCAAACTGCCAGTATAATAAATGAAAAAGGTGAATTCACCACCAATGAGGAGGAAATTAAAATAATAATTCAAAATTATTTTGCCCAACTCTATGCCAATAAATTTGACAATATAAGTGAAATGGATGAATATTTACAAAGATATAAGTTGCCCAGTTTAAATGAAGAAGAGATTAAAAACCTGAAAAACCTTATCTCAAAAAAAGAAATTCAACAAACCATCATTGTACTCCCTAAAAAAACCCACCAGGACCTGATGGATTCACAAGTGAATTCTACCAAACATTTAAGGAACAATTGGTTCCAATTCTATATAAACACTTTGGAAAAATAGAGAACGATGGAACTCTGCCTAAATCTTTCTATGAAACCAATATGGTACCGTTACCTAAACCAGGAAGAGTTAAAACAGAGAAAGAAAATTATAGACCTATTTACCTGATGAATATAGATGCAAAAATCTTAAATAAAATCTTAGCAAAATGAGTATAAGTTATCAATAAGATAATACATTATGATCAAGTAGGATTTATTCAGGGAATGCAGGCTTGGTCCAATATTAGGAAAACTGTTAGTATACTCAATTATATCAACAACAAACCTATCAGAAATCATATGATCATATCAATAGATGCTGAAAAAGCTTTTGACAAAAGACAGCATCCATTCCCACTAAATACACCAGAGAGTGTAGGAATAAATGGACATTTCCTTAACATAATTAGCAGTATCTATCTGAAACCATCAACAAGCATTTTATTCAATGGGGAGAGGCTAGAGGCATTCCTAATAAGATCAGGGGTGAAACAAAGATGCCCATTATCATCACTACTATTCAATATTTTATTAGAAATGTTAGCGTCAGCAATTAGAGAAGTAGTAGAAATTGAAGGAATTAGAATTGGGAAGGAAGAGACAAAACTCTCACTCTTTGCAGATGACATGGATGGTCTACCTAGAGAATCCCAAGAAATCATCCAAAAAACTACTGGAAATAATTAGGAATTTTAGCAAAGTTGCAGGTTATTAAAATAAATCTTTATAAATCCTCAACTTTTCTATACATGTCCAGCAAGATCCAACAGGAAGAGCTAGAAAGTGAAATCCCATTAAAAGGAACCTCAGACAATATAAAATACTTGGGAGTCTATTTGCCAAGACAGACTCAGAATCTTTTTGAAAACAATTATAAAACACTTCTCACACAAATTATATCAGATTTAAATAAATGGGCAAATATCAACTGCTCATGGATAGGTAGAACTAATATAATAAAAATGACAATTCTACCAAAACTAAACTATCTGTTTAGTGCCCTACCAATCAAGATTCCAAAAAATTATTTTGAGTTAGAAAAAATTGTAAGTAAATTCATAAGGAGAAATAAAAAGTCAATAATTGCCAGGAACTTAATTGAAAAAAAGTTCAAAAGAAGGTGGCTTACCTCTACCTGATCTTAAATTATATTACAAAGCATCAGTGATCAAGACTGTTTGGCATTGGCTAAGAAATAGAGTGGTGGACCAGTGGAATAGACTAGGTGTAAAAGCAGGAGATGATTATACTAATCTGCTGTATGATAAACCCAATGTTTACAGCCATTGAGGTAAAAACTCCCTCTTTGATAAAAACTGCTGGGATAATTGGAAGTTAGTATGGAAGAAACTTACATTAGATCAACACCTAACATCCTTTACCAAGATAGGATCCAAATGGTTACAAGACTTAGACATAAAAAATATACTCTAAGCAAATTAGAAGATCAAGGACTAGTTTAACTGTCAGATCTCTGTAAAGGGGAGCAGTTTACAACTAAGGAAGAGTTGGAGAACATAACCGAAAACCAATTAGATGATTTCTATTTTATTAAATTAAAAAGCTTTTGCACAGATAAAATCACTGCAACCAAGATCAAAAGAAATATAGTAAATTGGGAAACAATCTGTACAACTAATGATTCTGACAAAGGACTGATTTCCAAAATATACAGAGGACTGAGTCATATTTTTAAGACAAAATCCATTCCCCAGTTGACAAATGGTCAAAGGATATGCAAAGGCAATTATAGATGAGATGAAAGCAATTCATAGCCATATGGAAAAATGCTCTAAATCAATAATTATTAGAGAAATGGCAATTAAAGTTTCTCTGAGGTACCACCTCACACCTCTCAGATTGGCCAATATGACCAGAAATGATGATCATCATTGTTGGAAGGGTTGTGGGAAATTTGGGATACTATTAGACTGTTGGTGGAGTTGTGAAATTATCCAACCCTTCTGGAGAGCTATTTGTAACTACCCCCAAAGGGCACTAAAAACGTGCATACTCTTTGACCCAGCAATACCACTATTGGGTCTATTTTCTGAAGAGATGATGAAAAAGTTTCGAAACATCACTTGTCCAAAAATATTTATAGCAGCCCTGTTTTTGGTGGCAAAGAATTGGAAATCAAGTAAATTTCCTTCAATTGGGGAATGGCTTAACAAACTGTGGTATATGTATGTCATGGAACACTATTGTTCTATTAGAAAACATGAGGGATGGGATTTCAGGGAAGCCTGGAGGGATTTGCATGAACTGATGCTGAGTGAGATGAGCAGAACCAGAAAAGCTCTGTATACCCTAACACCAACATGGGACTGATGATCATCTTTGAAGGACTCACTCATTCCATCAGTGCAACAATCACTTTACTCAATGATGTTATTACCTAAATGACTGCCTTCCTATTTAAGACAAATAATCATGGGCTTAAAAAGACCAGAAAAATATTTTCTCAAAAAGCTTTTATTAAATAGAAATTGAAGTGTGATAAAAACACTAGATATAGAATTATGGTTCTTCTTTTAGCTCTGCCACTAACCATGAGAATTAGTTGGCACATGTTTATGATTTTTCAGTTAACCTATTTGGATCTTAGTTTATTCATTCACATTATGAAATAATTGAAATTTCTATGATTCTATTCATTGTTATTCATTTATAGCTACATGGAAACTTCCATCCCTTTCACCTATAGCAGCCTTTCCCATATCTAAATAGGTTGCCATATCTTCCTGATTCTGCTTTTGTCAATCTATTTAATCCTGCTGACCCCACTTATATTCCTTATCATGGCTAGCACACTAATTCAGGCCCTGATTTCCTTTTTTTTCTGCTATATTTCAAAGCTTTTTAGATGAATGTCTCAGTTTCCAGTATTTCCATTCCATCAAAACAGAAAATATTTTCTGAAAATCTATAAGCCTTGCATGGCACAGAATCACGTGAATATTGGTGGGGGGAGGAAAAGAAGTTTAAGAAGATATTTAGAATAGTTTTATTATGCATAGACATTAACTCTTGCAGGATGATCATGGAATTAATGCTACTAAACATTAATTTAGTTAATATTACTGGGAAAATTAAGCAGTGGAATATCTTTGTGGACCATCTACTTTGATGACTTAACTAATTCTACTTATTTAAAAATTAACTTAGGTTAGTTTTTTGTCTACCAGTTTGTTCTGATTAAAACACACACCATACCTACACAAAGCATAGTTTAATAATACTATGTTTAATTCATTTTTTGCAATTTACTTTATATTTTTTCACAGTTATGACTCACTGGCATATAGGAACACATCAGCATATTACCAACAATGACATGCACACAGAAAAAGTATAAAACAGATGGTCAAAGTCAATACATTGAATGATTATGTTTGTTCTTCATTCTAACAGAAGACTATGACATCAGGGAGGCGATGCCATGGCAAGCAATTGAATTGGATTTGAGTGTAAGGGATGGTGTGCTAAATCAGCAGCCTCACGTTTTCCTCCAATGCAATCTATCTTCCATAGACAGACATGAATCAGTATGATTGGAGAAGGCCCCTGATGCAAGGCAGTCAGTGTTAAGTGTAGTGCCTAAGGTTACACAGTAAGTGTCAAGTGTCTAAGATCAGATATGAATTCAGATCCTTCTAATCCCAGTTCTGGTACTATATCCACTTGGAAAAATGAATGATGAAAATTGTCTTGACATGTAATTGGAAAAAATACAATTAAAAATTAAACTCTTTTCAAAGCATGCATTTCCAACATTTATTTCTTCCATGAAGGGATAATTTCCCTAAATACACTCCCTGTCAAGATCAAGTATGCTTCAGGCCCCTTCCTGTATAAACTAGCTGCATTTAATATGGAGCCAAGGAAGGGTATATACAATAATAATCACCATCTATGCTCCGCTTATGTTGAGAAAATATCAGAAGGAATTAGATGATGTAGACATACATGAGTAATGATGGTATAGGTGCATAAAAATACTCATATATATATATATATATATATATATATATATATATATACACATATTCATCTCTAATGTTTAATAAAAATTCTTCACATTTGACTTTTCTGATCTTTGAATTTTACTTGTGTGACAAGAGCTCTAGGGATTATCATTATTTTATAAATGAAAGCATTATGTCAGAGAATTTCCAAAACTTCATAACTCTTAAGATGCAAAAGTAGAATTATACCTTGGTCTTTCAGCATTCTAATTCTGGTATTCTTTCCACTTGATCTCATTGACTACCAAAGATGAAACCAACACACAAAAATGATAACTGTTTAATTTTGTCTAAAGTAAAAAGATAAGAGTTTGAAAGAGTTGTGGTAAAACATGGTGAGTAATAACATTCCAATAAAGTGATGAAAGGGAAAGAAAAGACTAACATATTCTAAAAGTGGTCTGGATTCAAGTCCTGCTTAGAAAGACACATTGTTTGTGTGATCTGGGTAAATCATGTAATTATTCTGTGAGTCAAGCATCTCTCAAATATAAGAAGTTGACAAAAACATAATAATATTCACTGATGGAGGGAATGTCCTCATTGAGACTTATCTGTGCTAATGCATCTGTAGACCAGAATTTATCCTAAAAAAGAAAAAAAAATGAATAATGACTATTGAACCAAAATCATTTAAGTTTTCTCAAGTGTTATCCTATTTGTGATCTTTTATCCCAATTAAAAATCATATTGGTTGTCATATTTGGAAATTACAACAAGAATGTTGTCATGTCAGATAAATTTTAAACATTTCATTTAATAGATGGGTCACAAAAAGGTAATGTAAATTTTCCTAGTTTATACAGGAAGAGGCCTGAAACATATTTGATATTGATAAGGGGTTTGATTAAAAAATTATCTCTTCATGGAAGAAAAAAATGTTGGAAATGTATGCTTTGAAAACAGCTTAATTTTTAATAGCATTTTTTTGTAATTACATATCAAGACAATTTTCATCATTCATTTTTCAAAATTTTGAGTTCCAAATTTTTGTCCCTCCTTTCCTCTGCTCTTTTACTTTTTTGAAAATGATAAGTATTTTGATCTAAGTTATACATGTCCTATCATGTAAAACATAAATTCAAATGAGCCACAATGATGAAAAAGAAGCAGATCAAAAGGAAAAGAAAATGAAAAAAATATATAAAGTAAATGAAAAGAGTATGCTTCAAACTGCACTCAGCATCAATTAGTTTGTTTTTTTTAATTTGAATGTGGAAAACATTTTCCTTCATCAGCCCATTATACTTTTTCTGGATAATTATGTTGCTGAGAACAACTGAGTCATTCATTGTTGAACACAAAATCATGGATACTATGGAAAATATTTTACTGATTCTGCTCCCTTTTATAAGTTTGCATGATTTTTTCAAATTTTTTCTGAAATCATTATTTATTATACATTGTAGTATTCCATTTCATTCATATGTGACAGCTTGTTCAGTCATTCCATAATCAAGGAGAACTCCTTCAATTTCCAACATTCTGCCACAACATAGAGGGTGATTATAAATATTTTTTAAATATAAATTTCATTTTCCATTTCTCCTTCACTTTGAGCAAGAGTTTTAGTAGTGGGGAATCACAGTTATATGTACAGTTGTCTTTCTCTATGGATGTAATTCCAAATTGTTCTCCAGAACAGTTGGAACAGTTCAGTACTCCACTAATTACTGTTTTCCCACATCCCCCAATATCCAAAATTTTTCATTTTTCTTATAAACACCACTCTGAGAAGTTTGTGTTTGTACTGTATAGTTGTTTTAATTTACATTTTTCTAATGAAATATAATTTAGAGTTGTTCTTCATATGCCTTTAGGTAGCTTTGATCAATTATTTATTATGGAATAGTTTCCATTTGTTTTTTTAATCTCCTTTTTAAAAGAATATAGACTTATTTATTTTCATCTATATGCACATGCATATTTTTAAGTTACAGAATTTTCATCCACCCTCCCTTCCCACCCTCCTCTCCTCAATTGTGAAAAGTCAGGTTAGCATTGTACATATATATTTGCATAAATATATTTACATATCAGTCATTTGCAGGATAAGGAATTAGGATTAAGGGAAAGAGATACAAAAGAGATAATTTTAAAAGTGTTCATCAGATTCTGAAGGGTTGCTTTTTCTTTTTGTGTTTTGTTTTGTTTTGTATTGTTTTTCTTCATCTGGATGGGGAAAGCATTGTCTATAGCCAGTCTAATACAGAAGTCAGAGCTCTCTAAATTGCTGAGAGGAGCTGCTTCCATTAAGGCTAATCTTCTCGCTATGTTCTTAATGTGTACATTACTGCTCCTTTCCCTCAGTATCATATCTTGTAAGTCAACCCATGCTTCTCTGGAATCTGATCATTTATCATTGATTATAGAACAATAATATTCCATAGTAATCATGCACCATAGCATGTTTAGCCATTATCCACTTGATGAACATCCCCTCAATTTCCAATTCTTGACCACTACAAAAGGAACTACTCTAAATATTTTGGAACATTTAGGACTTTTCCCATTTTTAAAGTAATTTTTTATTGGTCTTTGGGCATAGTTCCATATTGCTCTCCAGAAAGGTTGCATTTATTCAAAACTCCACCAGCAATGTATCAATTTCCCAATCCTACCACAACCTCTCCAAAACTGATTATTTTTTCCTTTTTCTCATCTTTTCCAAACTGATAGATGTGAGGTGATATCTCTTTCTTTTAATTTGCAACTCTAATCGATAATGATTTGGGACTTTTTAAACACAATTTTATATAGCTTTAATTGCTTCATTCGAAAACTGTCTATTCATATCCTTTGACTATTTATAAACTGGGAATAACTTGTAACTTTATAAATTTGATGCAATTCACTATACATATTAGAAATTTTATCAGAAATCCTAGTTAGGAAGATTGTTTCAAAACTTTTTTTTTTCCTTCTAATTTTGGCAGCATTGATTTTATTAGTGCAAAAACTTATTAATTAATATAGTCAAAGACACTCATTTTGCACTTTAAAATGTATTCTAATTCTTCTTTGATCATAAATTTATCCTCTTTCCATAGATCTGATAGAGAGAGAATTTCTCAGTGTATTAGTTTATTTATGGTGTCACCCTTTATGTCTAAATCCTGTACAAATTTTGACCTTATTATGGGATAGGTTGCAAGATGTGGATCTATGCCAAATATTTTCCAAAGTATTTTCCAATTTCACAACAATTTTTGTCAAGTAGTAAATTCTTTACCCAGAAGCTAATGTCTTTGGGCTTGTGAAAAAGTAGAATGTTGTAGGTTTTTTTTAAATCTATCATAACCTACTAATCCATTACTCTGTTTTTTAACCAGTACCAAGCAATTTTGATGACTAGTGCTTTATAGTATATTTTTAGATCTGGTAGAACTAGGCCACCTACCTTTTCATTTATTTTCCCATCAGTTCCCTTGCTATTCTTGCCTTTTGCATGCTCAAGATGAATTTTGTTTTAATTTTATCTACCTCAGTAAAAGTTATTTGGTAGTTTGATTGATATGGTACTGAATAAGTAACTTAATTTGGCTAGAATTGCCATTTTTATTATATTAGCTTGACCTAACCATGAATATTTGACATTTAGATCTGAATTTATTTGGGTTAGAGTTACTTTATAATTGTTTTCTTATAGTTTCTGAGTTTGTCTTGGGCCGTTAAAGCCCTAAACTTAATATTACCCATAGTGCTTTAAAGGGAATTTCTCTTGCAATTGCTTGCTCTTGGGGGTTTTTGTTCATGTATAGAAATGCTGATTATTTAGGTGGTTTTATAATATATCCTGCTATATTACTGAATTTGTTAATTGTTTCAAGAAGATTTTAGGATGATTTTCCATGTTTCTTTAAGTATACCATCACATCATCTGCTAAGAGTTAAAGTTATGCTTCCTCAATTTTATTGTTTTTTCAAGAAACCCAACATTTGGTTTTGTTTATTAATTAAAAAGTATTTTTGCTTTAAATTTTATTAATTTCTCCTTTAGTTTTTAGAATTTAAATTTTGGTATTTAATTTGGAATTTTTAATTTGTTCTTTCTCTTATTTTTATAGTTTTCATATTTAGTTCATTGATTTCCTCTTTCTCTAATTTATTCATGTAAGCATTTAAAGATATAATATATTCCCTGACAGTCACTTCGAGTGAATCCCATAGGTTTTGTTATGTTGTTTCATTATTGTAATTATCTAGGATTAAAATAATTAATACTTTTTTATAATTGTTATTTGATCCACTCATTTTTTAAAATGAGGTAATTCAGTTTCAAATTAGCTCTGGCTCTATATCTCACTGCCCCAATATTGCATGTGACTTTAATTCCATTGTGATCTGAACAAGATGTATTCACTATTTCTGCCTATCTGCAGCTGATCATTAGGTTTTTATGCCCTAGTACATGGTCAATTTTTGTATAACTGTCATGTAGTGCAGAGAAAAAGGTATATTCCTTTCTATCCCCATTCACTTTCCTCCATAGGTCTATCAAATAAAGGTTTTTTACCAATATATTTACCTCCATAACTTCTTTCTTCTTTATTTCATGATTCAAATTATCTAGATCTGAGAGTGGGAGGTTGAGGTCTCCCACTTGTAGAGTTTTGCTGTCTATGTCTTCCTTTAGTTCTTTCAGCTTCTCTTCTAAGAATTTATATGCCATCCCATTGGGTGCATATATATTAATTATTGAAATAGCTTTATTGTCTATGGTACCTTTTAGGAGGATATAGTCTCCTTCCTCTTTACATTTAACACTATCTATTTTTGCAGCTGTTTTGTCTACCCCTGCTTTTTTCACTTCAGCTGAAGCAAAATATATTTTCCTCCAACCTTTTACCTTTTTCCATGTGTATCTTTCTGCCTCAAATGAGTTTCTTGTAAGCATCATATTGTAGGGTTCTAGTTTTGAATCCACTCTGCTATTTGCTTACATTTTAAGGGAGAGTTCATCCCATTCACATTAAAAGTTATAACTAATAATTCTATATTACCCCTCAAGCTATCTTCCCCATTTGTATTTTCCCCTTTCTCCCCCCCACCCTTATCTGTATATCCCAGTATTTTGCTTCTGAATACCACCCCTTTCAATGTGTTTGCCCTCCTATTTCCTCCCCCCTCCCCATTCTCTCCCCTTTCCCTTTTTCCCTTTTCCCTTACTTTATTTCTGTTCCCCTTTTTTCTCCCCCTCCCTTTATGCATCCTCCCTTCCACTTTTCCCCTTTTAATTCTTGAAAGGTTAGCTATTTTTTAAGTTAACTGAGGATGTGTGTAAATTAACTTTAAGCCAAGTCTAATGAGAAGATTCAGGTGTCTCTCATATCCTCCCTTCTTCCCCCCCTCTATTACTATAGATATTTTGTGCCTCTTAATGAAATGGGATTTACCACATTCAATCCCTTCCCTCCTCCCATCTCCTTCCTGTACCCCTTTTTAAGGAGGTGGTTTTTTTAAATAATTCTGTCTGAGTCATAGAAAATTCTGAGTATCCATCAGTTCAAGCTAAGTGCATTCTCTCTAGCCTTGAGTGTTATTAGAGTCTTTCTACCAAGTAGGGTTATAGCCAGTTTCATCCAATTGGATAGCAGTCTCATGGATAAATCATGAGTGTCCTTCACTTCTGGCCAGGTATATTTTCTCTGTTAGAGTTACAAATCTCAAGAGTTATGAGAATCATTTTCCCCTGCTGGGATATAGCCAGTTTGAACTTATTGGACAGCAGTTTTTTTTTTCCTTTATCCCATTTGTTTTACTTTCATTGTGTCTCTGGAACCTTCTGTTTGATGTTCAAATTTTCTATTTAGCTCTGGTCTATTCATCATCAATTTTTGGAATTCTTCCATTTTGTTAAATTTCTATCTTTTGCCCTGAAAAAGAAGACCCAGCTTCACAGGATAGAATATTCTTGGTTGCATTCCAAGCTCTATTGCTCTTTGGAATAACTTGTTCCAGGAACTTCAGTTGCTTAATGTTGATGCAGACAGGTCCTGTGCAATCCTCACTGTGACTCCTTGGTATTTCAATTGTTTCTTTGTCTCCTTGCAGAATTTTCTCTTTATTCTGATAGTACTGGAATTTGACAACATTCCCTGGTGTTTTCATTTTAGAATGTCTTTCCAGTGGAGATTGAAGTATTTATTTCAATAACAATTTTGCTCTCTGGTTCCTTGATATCAAGGAAATTTTCCACCACTAGATCCTGTAATATTAAGTCCAGGCTTTTTTTCTCTTCAATGTTGTCAGGAAGTCCAATAGTTCTCAGGTTGCCCCTCCTTGATCTATTCTCATTCGAGGACAGTGGTTGTGCTGATGAGGTATTTCACATTTTCTTCTATTTTTTCCAGTTTTCTGTTTTCTTTAACAGGCTCTTGCTGTCTCATGAAGTCATTGGTTTCCAAAGACTACAGTCTTTTTTTTAGAGAGGAGTTTTCTTCATTTACCTTTTTAAATTCCTTTTGAAGTTTGTCAATTCTAATTTTGAAAAAAAACTTTTCGTTTCACCAATTGAGCTCTGGAGAGAATTATTTTCTTTTTGCATTTGCCCAATTGAGGATCTGAGACAATTATTCTCATTCTGTATTTGTCCAATTGTACTTTCTAAGGATTTGTTTTCTTGTTGCAAGGTGTTAATTGACTCTCCCAAATTTTCCAATTGATTTTAAAACTCTTTCCTTATTTCTTCAAAGAAATTTCTGTGCTGGGGACCAAATCATATTCTCCACAGAGGTACTAGGTCTCTCTCTGAGTTAGCATCTTTTCCTTCCATGAATTTTTCTATGGATCCCTCTTTCTGCTGACCTTTCTTCATTTTGCTAAGACCTTGAGTTGGGGAGGGACTGGTTCACAGAAGTTTGGTGTTGGGATCCCTAGAGGTTTCAGTCATTGAGTGCACTGTCTTCAGCTGGCCAGTATAGGGTGCTAGAGGATTTGCTCGCTGAGTGTAATTTTTACAGCTGGCCAGTAGGAGGTGCTGGTTGCTTTCTCTGGAGTGTCTGGGAACTTGATTGGGGCTTTCTCCCTTAGCCTTGAGGGAGTGACTGAAGCTGTTAAATACTTTTGTCTTCAATCAATGGTAGGGTCTAACCTGGGGTGAAATCTTCTCTCACCCTATTGTCAGCTGAGCTGGTTCTTCTGCTCACACCTGTGCCTGGGACAAAAGTAGTCTGTAATTTTGTTTGTTCTGGGAAGAGGCCTCATCCACAATGGAGGCATGGCCTCGGATTTCCTCAGACCAGAAGAGCCCCGGGATGATGTTGGCAGTTCTCCTGCATTGGAACACCCCCCCCCCGCCAAGCCCTGCAAGTTGCAGAGGGTTAGCGTCAGCACTAATGCTTCTGCTCCCTAATTGACCCATGCCCAGCAGTCAACCAAGCTCTAGCCCCACTGATCTAGGAGATCTGGTTCTTAGGACCTCAAGCTCCCAGGGCTCCCAACCCCACTGCTAATCAGGCTGAACCATGGATGATCCACCCTCTGCACCTAAACTCATTCAGGACCTCGGAAAACAAATCCTGAGGTAGATGTTCTTTCTCCTGGCTTTTCTTTCTGGGTTTTGTTCATCATACTTCTGTTAATCGGTTTGTTTCATATCATAGATGGGGAAAGATCAGAAGACGTTAGAACTGTGAGTGTCTTCTCTCTGTCATTTTGGCCAAGGAACTCTCTAGTAATTTTTAAAATATTTTTGGGGGTTTCTCTAGGTATACCATCATGTCATCTGCAAAGAGTGATAGTTTTTCCTTGTCCTTCCCTATTCTAATTCCTTCAGTATCTTTTTCTTCTCTTATTGCTGAAGCTATGCTATTTAACATGATATTGAATGGTAGTGGTGATAGTGGGCATCTTTGTTTCACCCCAATCTTATTGGGAATGCCTCTAACCCATCACCATTGATTATAATGCTAGTTGATAGTTTCAAATAGATACTGTTTATTATTCAAAAGAGCAATCCATTCATTCCTACTCTCTGTAGGGTTTTTAGAAGGAATAGTGTTGTATTTTCTTAAATTCTTTTTCAGCATTTATTGATATAATCATAGAATTTCTGATAGGTTTGTTATTGATTAATTATACTGACAATTTTCCTAATAATGAATCAACTCTGTATTTCTGGGATAAATACTAGTGATAATTTTTTGTAGTCATTTGGCTAAGATTTTATTTAAGATTTTTGCATCTATATTCATCAGGGAGATAGGTCTAAAACTTTGTTTCTCTGTTTTAACTCTTCCTGGTTTAAGTATCAGCACCATATTGGTGTCATAGAAAGAGTTAGGAAGAGTTCAGTCTTCTCCTATTTTTCCAAATAGTTTATGTATCGAATTGGAACCAGTTGTTCCTTAAATGTTTCATAGAATTTACTTGTTAATCCATCTGACCCTTGAGATTTTTTCTTAGGGAATTTCAATAATGGCTAGTTTTATTTCTTTTTTTGAGATAGAATTATTTAGGTCTTTAATCTCTTCATTTAACCTAGGCAACTTATTTTTATAAATATTCCTCCATTTCATTTAGAGTATCAAATTTATTGGTATAGAGTTGGACAAAATAATTTTGAAATATTTCTTTAATTTCCTCCTCATTGGTGGTGAGTTTATGTTTTTTTATTTATAATACTAGCAATTTTGTTTTCTTCTTTTTTAATCAAATTGACCAGAGGTTTATCAATTTTTTGGTTTTTCTCATAAAACTAGCTTTTGTTTCTATTTATTAGTTCAATAGTTTTCTTGCTTTAATTTGGTTAATTTCTCCTTTAATTTTTCAAATTTCTACTATGGTATTAACTGGGGGATTTTATTTTGTTCTTTCTCTAAATTTTTTAGTTGCATATTTAATTCATTGAATCATACTTTCTCTAATTTGTTCATATAAGCATTTAAAGATATAATATATTCCCTGACAGCTGCCTTTAAAGTATCCCATAGTTTTTGATGTGCTATTTCATTATTGTCATTATCTAGGATAAAATAATTAATTCTTTCTCTAATGTGTTGCTTGATCTCCTCTTTCTTTAAAATGAGGTTATGTAATTTCCAATTAGTTTTGGGTCTATATCTCCCTGGTCCAATATTGCATATGATTTTTATTGCTTTAGCATCGGAAAAGGGTATATTTACTATTTCTTACTTTCTGCAATTGATCATAAGGGTGTTATGCCCTAGTTCATGGTCAATTTTTTTAAGTGCCATGTACTGTAGAAAAAAAAATATTCCTTTCTATCCCCATTAAATTTCTTCCATAGGTCTATCATATCTAGGTTTTCCAAAAATCTATTTACCTCCTTATCTTCTTTCTTGTTTATTTTATAGTTAGATTTATCTACAACTGAGAGTGGGAGTTTGAGGTTTCCCACTAGTAGAGTTTTGCTGTTTTTGTCTTCCTGTAACTCCTTCAACATCTCCTCTAAGAATTTGAATGTTATACCATTGGATGCATGCATATTTAGTATTGAATTCACTTTATTGTTTATGATACCTTTTAGGATGATATAGTTTCCTTCCTTATCTCTTTTAACACTATATATTTTTTGCAACTGCTTTGTCTGTAATAATGATTGCAACCCCTGCTTTTCTCACTTCACCTAAAGCAAAATATATTTTGCTCCAAACCTTCATGTTTCTCTCTGCTTCAATTGAGTTTATTGTAAGCAGCATATTGTAGGATAATGGTTTTTAATCCACTCTACTATTTGCTTTCCTTTTAAGGGATAGTTCACTCCATTCATGTTCAAAGTCTTAATTATTAACTCTATTGTCTTCCATGTTATCTTCCTTCTGTTTGTATTTTCCCCTTTTTCCAAATTCCCTAGTGATTTGTTTCTGAGTACAACCATCTTCAGTGTATTCGCCCTCCTATATCCAACCCCTTTTCCAATTTTTTCCCCTTTCAATTTGTCCCTTCTTCCTTCCCTTCCTTCTGTTGATTACCCTCCTCCCCTTTTCCCCTTTGAACACTTTAAAGGTAAAATATATTTCCTAAATTAACTGAGTGTGTGTATGTCAACTTGGAGCCAATCTGATGAGAGTAAGATCCTGGAGGTTCTCATTTCCTCTCTTCTTTCCCTCTATTGCAATATGTCCTTTGTACCTCTTCATGTAATGAGATCTAACCCATTCAGCATCCTCCATCCTTCCATTTCTACTGTCCCCCTTTTTAAGGAGGTATTGTTTTTCAATCTTTCTATCTGAGTCACAGAAAGAACTTGAGTGCCCATCACTTCTCGCTATTCTATCTACTATAATTACAGTTATTGAGAGTCATTAGAGTCTTTGTCCCATGTATTTCTAGTTTTATCTTATTGGGTAACAGTTTTCCAAATATGTTTTGTGTATCCATCTCTTCTAACTATTTAACTTCTCTCTAAAAGAGTTGCAATTCTCAAGGGTCGTTAAAGTCTTTCTTCCAGGTAGGGATATTGCCATTTTAATCTTATTTGATAACAACTTATTTCCCACCCACCCCTTTTTTGAAATTTACCTTTTCATGTGACTCTTGAGTCTCCTGTTTGAAATCCATATTTCCTATTAAGCTCTGGTCTTTTCATTAGGAAAAGTTGTAAGTCTCCTATTTCATTAAATGTCCAGCTTTTGCTCTGGAAGAGAAAGCTCAGCTTGGCCTGATAGTAGATTCTTGGTTGCATTCCAAGTTGCCTTGCTTTGTGGAATATTTCATCCCAGACCCTTCAGTCCTTTAATGTTGATGTTGCCAGTTCCTGTGTAATTCTTACTATGGCTCCTTGCTATTTAAATTGTTTCTTTCTGGCTGTTTGCAGTGTTTTCTCTTTTATCTGATAATTCTGGTATTTGACTAGAATATTCCTTGGTGTTTACATTTTGGGATCCCTTTCTGGGGGGGACTAATGTATTTTTTTCAATAACTATTTTGCACTTTGTTTCCATGATATCAGGGAAATTTTCCATCCTTAAATTCTGCAATTTTGAGTCTAGACTTTTTTTTCTTCAACATTTTCAAGAAGACAAATAATGTTTAAGTTATTCTATTCTTGAGGTCAGTGGTTTGCTGATGGGGTATTTAACATTTTCTTCTATTTTTTTCAGTTTTTTGGTTTTGTTTAACAAATTCTTGTTTTCCCTTGATATCATTGGTTTCCATAGACTCCATTCTTTTTTAGGCTAGAATTTTCTTCATTTACCTTTTGCTATTCTTTTTCCAATAGGTCCATTCTATTTTTTTAAAGAGTTTTTCCTTTGATCATTTGAGCTTTTGAGAGAATTATTCTCTTTTTTCATTTGTCCAATTGTATTTGCTAAGGCTTTGTTTTCTTGTTGCCAGGTGATAATTTTATCTTGGGTTTCTTTTCCCAAATTTTCTAAGTGATTTTTAAACTCCTTCCTGATTTATTCAAGTAAATCTTTCTATGCTTGAGACCAAATTTTCCTCAGGGGTTCTACATCTCTCTGAATTATGGTTTTTTCCTCCCAGTATTTTTCTATGGTCCCCCTCTCTCTGCTGGCCTTTCTTCATTTTCCTAAGTTCTTGGGTTGGGGCAGGTTGGTTCACAGAGGTTTGATATTGAGATCCCTGGAGGCTTTACTCATTGAGTGTAGTATCTCCAGCTGGCCAGTAGAGGGTGCTGAAGGCTTTGGTCTCTCAATGGCAGGTAGGTGTGTTGGAGGGTTTTTCCATTGAATGTAATATCTCCTCCTGCCAGTAGGGGTGATAGAGGCTGGAACCCACCCTCCAGCCCTTCCTGTAAATCCAAAGCTATTAATTCCCCAGACATGCGGACACTCTCTGGTTGTGTCTCAGAGCAAAGTGGTTCTCACAGTAAAAGCCCCTGGGGCTGATCTTAGAATAGTCTGGCTCTCTTCCCTCCCTACTGGCTGTTGGCACGCTGTCCTTGCCACACCCCCAATCTCTGAAGAGAGACCTTGAGGTACCTGTTGTTTTTCTAGTTTCTCTTTCTGGATTTTGTTGATTGGATTTCCATTAAGAGGTTTGTTTCATATGGTTTATGAGGGAAGATAAGAAGCCCTAAGCACAGGATCTGGTTTTTCTCCATAATCTTGGCCAGAAATTCTACTCTTTTTCATAGGAATGGATGTTGTATTTTTTCAAAGGCTTTTTCAGCACTTAGTGAGATAATCATATGATTTCTGTAGGGTTTGCTCCTGAAGTGCTTAATTATGTTGAGTATTTTCCTGATGTTGAACCATCCCTGCCTACTTGGTAGAAATTCTACCTGATCTTGGTATATTATTCTAGTAGTAACTTGCTGCTAAAATTTTATTTACATCAATATTCTTTAGGGAAATTAGTCTATAATTTTCTTTTTTCTGTTTTGGTTCTTCCTGCTTTTGTTATCAGCACTGTATTGGTATCAAAGGTCTTTGGTAGAACACAATCTTCTATTTTTTAAAATAGTTTATGAGGACTAGAATTAATTGTTCATTAAATGTTTAGAAGAATTCACTTGTAAAGCCATCTGAATCTGGAGATTTTTTTCTAAGAGAGTTCATTGAGGGTTTCTTCGATTTCTTTTTCCAAAACTGGATCATTTTAGTAATTTATTTCTTCTTTTATTAATCTGGGCAGTTTGTATTTTTGTAATATTCATCCATTTCATTCAAGTTGTCAAATTTATTGGTACAGTTTGGCAAAGTAGTCCCAAATTATCTCTTCAATTTCCTCTTCATAGGGAGCTAGTTCATCCTTTTTTATTTATTTTTTTGATACTGATTATTTGGTTATCTTTCACATTTTGAATCAGATTAACCATGGTTTTGTCGATTTTATTGATTTTTCATAAAACCAAACCTTGGTTTTATTTATGATATCAAAGGTTTTCTTGCTTTCAATATTATTAAACTCCCCCTTGATTATCAGAATTTCTAATTTGATACTTAATTGAAGATCTTTAATTTGTTCTTTTTCTAGCTTTTTAACTGCACATCCAATTCATTGACCTCTCTGTATTTTATTCATATAGGTATTTATAAATATTATTTTTCCCCTCCAAACTGCCTTGGATGCATTCCATAAATGTTGATAAGATGTGTCATTAGTATCTTTATCTTGGGTATAATTATTGACCATTTCAATTTTTTGCTGTTTGATCCACCCATTGTTTTTAATGAAGTCATTTAATTTCCAGTTAGTTTTTGGTTTATCTTTCCATGAATCTTTATTTCATGTTATTTTTATTGCATTACCATCTGAAAACTGTTTATTTATTAAATATGTCTTTCTATATTTGAATAAAATGTTTTTGTGCCCTAATACATGGCCAATTTTGGTGTAGGTGTCATTTATTGCTGAGAAAAAGATAAATTCTTTTCTATCCTCCTTATGTTTTCTCCAGTTTTCTAAGATATCATTCATCTTCTTAACTTCATTCTTGTTTATTTTGTGGTGGAATTTATCTAATTCTGAGAGAAGGAGATTGACATCCCCCATTATTAAAATTTGGCAGTCACTGTTTCATTCTAATTCACTTAGCTTTTCCTCTGCGAATTTGGATGCTATACCACTAGATGCATATATGCTCAGTAAAGATATAGCTTCATAATCAATGGTGTCATTCAGCTAGTTGACACAGTGAATAGAACACTGATGTTGGAGTCAGGAGTACTGGAGTTCAAATCCAGCCTCAGACATTTAATAATTACCTAGCTGTGTGGCCTTGGACAAGCCACTTAACCCCATTGTCTTGCAAAAAAAAACACACCAAAAAACCTCCAACAAACAAAAAAAACCCAAACTTAATAAGTGGTGTCTTTTAAGAAGATGCAGTTTCCTTCTTGATCCCTTTAATTGAGATTCATTTTTGCATTTACTTTAGCTGAGATTAGGATCCCTACACCTTATTTTTTTATCTTCAGTTGAGGCACAGTATATATTTTTGTTCCTACATTTTACCTTTATCTTTTCTTCAAATGTATTTCTTGTAAATAACATATTGTAGTCTTCTGGTTTTTAATCCATTCTGTTATCTACTGTGTTTTTATGGAACAGTTAATCCCATTCACATTTACAGTCAAGATTACAAATTCTCTATTTACTTCCAAGTTCCCTTTCCCCATTTATTTTTTCTTTTTCCTTACCTTTTTCCTCATTACCAAATTTTACTCCCTTTCCTCTTTGACTTTTCTCTTAAAATTTAACTTTCAGTTTATTTTCACTTTTACTGTTGCCTTCCCTTTTATGAGTCCCTTATTCCTTTATCTTTCCCTCCCCCCTTCCCTGGAGATAAGGATAAATTTTTAAACCCAAGTGGTAAAGTATATTATTCCCTCTCTGGGCCAAAACTATTAAATTGAATTTACTCAGAGTTCACCCTATCCCTTTTATGCCCTCTAAAATTATAACTTTTAGTGGCTCTTCACCTGTTATCATTTATTGTTCTAGTACTATTTTGTCTCACAATTTACCCCTAACCCACCCAGGATACTTAACTAATTTTTAAGTGAAGTGTGGTTTAGGTCAAACTCTGATCTAATTAACTTTGAGAATTTTAAAAATATCTAAATATGGAGGCTCTGGAGGTCTCACCTGAGAAATTGACAAATGACTCAGGACCTGGCATTTCATAAAGCCCTCATTAGACAAGTTGCTAAGCTTTGTCAGCATAGCAGAATAAAACAGAGTCAAAGGATGAGAGACATAAATCTAATACCACTCCTTTTCATCAGAACTTTTTTCTCAAACGTAGTGAAGTCAGATTGGACCTCTTCAATGGAGATATTAGACCAAACTATAGCCATATCCTTTTATTTCAATCTCTCCAATTATATTCAATCCTTTAAATATCTTAAGAGAAATAAAGTTTTTAAGAATTGGAAGGGTCAAATATTCATTTTAGGGTTGTGTACAATTTGATGGTCTTAAGTGACATTTGCTATGTATTGTTTCTTCCTTCCCCTTCTTATTTACCTTTTTATGCAACTCGTGAGTCCTGTATTTGGCAATTGGATTTTCAGCTCACATCTGGTCTTTTGTGTCAGGAAATTTGGGAAGTCCTCTATTTTGTTGAATACCCAAATTTTCCCTGACGGCATATGTTGAATTTATCAGGGTGGTATATTCTGGATTTTAATCCCAGGTAACTTGAGCTATTTTTAACCTAATAATTCTGAAATTTGGCTATAATTTTACTTAGGGCTTATTTTGGAATCTCTTTCCTGAGCTTATCAGTGAATTCTTTAAAGCACATCTTCCATTTGGTTTCAGAATATCAAGACAATTTTTCTTCAATAACTTCTTGAAAATGATGTCCAGGTTTTTCTTTTTGTTATGACTTTCAGGGAGCCCAATGATCCTTACCTGGCCTCTTATGGTTCAATTTTCCAGAAAATGTATTTCCAATTAAATATTTTATATTATTTTCTGCTTTTTGTCATCCTTTGGTTTTGTTTTATTGATTTCAGTTGTCTCATAAAATCATTGGTTTCCACATTCCCCTTTCAAAATTTTGAGAATTTTTTTGTCTCAATTAGCTTTTAAACTTCCTTTCCTCCAATTCTGCTTTTTAAAACAACTGTTTTATTTTCCAAGCTATTGATGGCTTTTTCCATAATTCTTGCATCAATCTAATTTATTTTTTTGAATTTTCTTTTACCTCTCTTATTGCTTTTTTTAAGAAAGAAACTTTCTACAACAATTTATTTTGAGCTTTTTTTATTATGAGCATTAAAATTTTCTACTCTTGTTTCCCTCCCTCCAACCCAAAGAAGGCAATCTGTTAGTCTTTACATTGTCACTATTGGCATATATTTAAACAAGTTGAGTGTAATGAGAGACAAAAGATATTCTTTTTTTCAACTTGCAATTTTATTTTATTATTTTTTTAATTAAAGATTTTATTCATTATGAGTTTTACAATTTTTCCCCAATCTTTCTGCCCTACCCCTCACCACCTCAGAGAAAGCAATTTGTCAATCTTTACATGTTTCCATGTTGTGCATTGATCTAAATTGAGTGTAATGAGAGAGAAATCATATCCTAAAAGAAGAAACATAAAGTATAAGAGATAACAAGATCATACAATAAGATAGCAGTTTTTTTCCTAAATTCAAGGGAATAGTATTTGAACTTAGTTCAAACTCCATCACTCTTTATCTGGATACAGATGGTATTCTCAATTGCAGACAGCCCTAAATGGTCCTTGATTGATGCACTGATGAAATAAGCATGTCCATAAAGGTTGATCATCACCCCCATGTTTCTGTTTGTGTGTACAGTGTTTTTCTGCTTCTGCTCATCTCACTCAGCATCAGTTCATGCAAATCACTTCAGGCTTCCCTGAATTCCCATCCATCCTAATTTCTAACAGAACAATAGTGTTCCATGACATACATATACCACAGTTTGCTAAGCCATTTCACAATGGAAGGGCATTTACCTGATTTCCAATTCTTTGCCAACACAAACAGGGCTTCTATTACTATTTTCATACAAGTGATGTTTTTACCCTTTTTCATCATCTCTTCATGATATAAATGCAATAGTTGTATTGCTAGATCAAAGGTTATGCACGTTTTTATTGCCCTTTGGGCATAGTTCCAAATCTCTCTCCAGAAAGGTTGGATGAATTCACATCTCCACCAGCATAAATATTCCAATCCTTCCACAAATTCTACCATGTTGATCATCCTCCCTTTTTCTCATTTTGGCTAATCCAATAGATGTGAGACGATACTTAATGTATTATTGTTTTAATTTGTGTTTCTCTAATCAATAGTGATTTGGGGCATTTTTTCATATAATTATATATAGTTTTAATTTCTTTATTTGATAACTGTTCATATCCTTTGACCAATTGTCAAATGGGGAATGACTCATGACCTTATAAACTTGGCGCAATACTCTATATATTTTATAAATGTGACCTTTATCAGAACTCTTGGTTGTGAAGATCATTTTCTAGCTTTCTGATTTTCTTTTAATTTTGGCAACATTGATTTCATTAGGCTAAAACTTTTCAATTTATTAATAGTCAAAATCATTCATTATGCAGTTTATAATCTGTTATAATTTTTGATTTGTCATGAATGTATCCCTTTTCCATAGATAAGGTAGACAGAATATTTTTTGGTCTATTAATTTATGCTACCACTCTTTATGTCTAAATCTTGTATCCATTTAGGCTTTATGGTGGTATAGGGTGTGAAATGTGGATCTATATCTTGCTTTTTGCCATACTACTTTCCAGTTCTTCCCAACAATTTTTGTCTTATGTCTTAGAGTTTGTCCAATAGTAGATTGCTGTAGTCATTTAGTGCTATTTCTTTTGAATCTATCTTAATCCACTGATCCAATACTCTATTTCTTAACCAGCACGAAGCATTTTCTATTACTGCCACTTTTAGGTCTGGTAGAGCTAGGCCACCTTCCTTTACATTTCTTTTCATCAGTTCCTTTGTTATTCTTGCCCTTTTTTACTCCATTTGAATTTTGTTACTATTTTTCCTAGTTTAGTAAAGTAGTTATTTGGTCATTTTATTGGTATGACACTGAATAAATAATTTAATTTGGGTAGAATTGTCATTTTTATTATATTAGCTTGACTTAAAGATGAGCAATTGATAATTTTCCAATTATTTAGACCTGACTTTCTTTGGGTTAGTAGTGCTTTGTAATTGTGTTCATATAGTTTTGGGGTTTGTCTTGCAAGGTAGATTCCCAGGCATTTAATAACATCTACAGGTATTTAAAATGGATAAATGTGATTCTTAGAAATTTATTCAGTGTGTCTAGTTTTTCCTTCTGGGCCTCTGGTGTCCTATTTAGATAGAATGGTCTCTGAGGAAAACATAAATTAGCACTAGCTATGTTGTGTTTTAATTTACTTTGTGAAACATTATCCCCTTAAATTTAACATTGTTCCAAGGAATTCTGGATTTTTCCTTGAATTTGCAGTTGGCATTCAATGCTTTGATTGCTCTATTGTGAAATCAAACAGATCACTTCTGATGCACTTCCAGAAGGCATTCACTCGAATTCTTAAAGATAGTGATTATGAACCTGTATGTATTTAACTCCTCTTCTCCCTAAGATAAGGTAAGTTAAAAAAAAAAAACTTTATTTTGCATATTCTTTTCTTTAGGTTTTCTTTTAGGTTTTTTTTTTTTGCAAGGCAATGGGGTTAAGTGGCTTGCCCAATGCCACACAACTAGGTAATTATTAAGTGTCTGAGGCCAGATTTGAACTCAGATACTCCTGACCCCAGGGCTGGTGCTCTATCCACTGTGCCACCTAACTGCTCCTATTTTGCTTTCTTATACAAAATAAATTTGAGTTCTTTACCAATGTGACTAACTTCTTCTAAATGCACCAAAACTTTATAATGACTGTCTTAAAATGAAACCAAGCACCAGGCAATGATAAAATATAGTGGGTATATCATCCTTCTATTCATGAAAACTATCTTTTAATATTATCAAAAACTTCAGTAGTTTTTTGTTACCCTGTGTATGTGGGTCACTAAACATTCATATCTTTTTATTTATTTTATTTATTTTCAGTGAACTCTGCATAGATATGAAAGAGTGCTACCTTGTATTTTAGTTCTTTAACTTCAGAAAAAGATTTTATTTTATATTCCTAAATGTATATGAATATGCATATACAAATACACACAGAGAGGCAATATATACACAAATATTTTATATACAGACACATTTCCATATATATATATATAAGGCTTTTAGTCACTTTATTTGTATAGTCCAAATTTCTTTAAAAAATAGTTGTACTGGGGGCAGCTTGGTGGTACAGTGGATAGAGTACTGGCCTTGCAGTCAGAAGGACTTGAGTTCAAGTCTGGCCTCAGACACTTCATAATTGCCTAGCTGTGTAACCTTGGTCAAGTCACTTAAACCCATTGCCTTAAATAATTTTTTTAAAGTTAAAAGAAGTAGTTGTACCAAAGGCTTGATTTTATGATCAAACATGAATTAGAACATATTATAAACTACAAAATGAATAATTTTGACTATTTTAAATTTAAAAAGTTTTGCAATAATAAAATCAATTTTTCCAAAATTAGAAGGAAAGAAGAAAGCTGGGGAACAATCCTCACAACTAGGAGTTCTGATAAAGATCTCATTTCTAAAACACATAGAGAATTGCATCAGATTTATAAGGTTACAAGTCATGCTACAATTGATAAATGGTCAAAGGTTATGAAGTTTTCAAATAAGGAAATTAAAGTTATATACAATCATATAAAAATGATCCAAATCATTAATGATTAGAAAAATACAAATTAAAACAACAATGAATTATCACCTCACACCTATGACATTGAGCAAGATGAGAAAAAGGGGAAATGATCAACGTTGGAGAGATTGTGGGAGGATTGTGACATTGAGGCATTACTGGTGGAGTTGTGAATGGACCCAACCTTTATGGACAGAAATATGGACCTTTGTACAAAGAGCAATAAAACTGTTCATACCCTTTGACCCAGCAATTCTAATTCTAGGTCTAGAAATTATATATTAAGAAAAGGGTAAAAGTACCACATGTTCCAAAATATTCACAGCAACTCTTTTTTTATGGCAAAGAATGGTAATTTGATGGGATGCCCATTAATTGAGAAATGGCTAAACACGTTAAGGTACATGGATACTATAGAATACTATTGTTCTATAGGAAACCATAAATGATTGGACTTTAGAGAAGCATAGAATGACTTACAGGATCTGATGCTGAGTGAAGGGAGTAGAACCCAGAGAACAATGTACACATTAACAGCAACATTGGGATGAACAGTCTTGATGAAAGCAGCTCCTCTCAATTGTTCAGAGAACTAGGTCAACTATATTAGATTGACTATGAACAATGTTATCCCCATCCAGAGGAAGAAAAACAATACCAAACAAAACACACACACACACACAAACACACACAGACACACACACACTTACTTCAGAACTTGATGAATACTTTATAAAAATTATCTCTTATGTATCTCTGTCCCTTAATCCTAATTCCCTATAATGAAAATAACTAATCTGTAAACATGTTTATCAAAAATATGTATGTACAATGCTAAACTGACTGTTGCTGAAGGGAGGGTAGAAGAAAATTTTGTAAAACTTAAAAATATCCATGTGCATATGGATGAAAATAAATAAAGAAAAAAAATAAAAATAGTTCTAATATTTCATAATTATGCCAACAACGTATTAGTGTATCTATCATTTCATTTCAAAAAGTTAAACTGACTTGTTGCAATTTAACTTTAATTATATTGTTTTATGGCTTAATCCAAAGTCTCACTATGAACTATATAGGAGTTGGAGTTACATCCACTGTTCCACTTCTATTCTCCTAGTCTTTCTTTCCTGATTTAATATTAAATCACTCCCTACACATGTGATGAAAGATGTATTGCTTTCTATCTCCACTTACATAAAAATTTCCATTTCTCTTTACCATACATTTGTAGACACTGTTCCCTGTGATTGGACTGTGCTTCCTTATTCCTAAAAATCAAATATCACTTCCTATATGAGGTCTTTCCTTATCTTTCATCCTTCAAATTAATTTACAATCAGTCTCTTTAAAAATAAAGATAATACAATAAAATTAGAAGATAAGCAAATAACATTTCGCAGATATAAATTGGATCTAAACAAGAAATAATTTCAAAAAAATTGAAAGCATGATAACAATTTTGATTTTTATGAAGCTAAAAGCATTCTTCACAGACAACATTTATAAGAGTAAGCCAAAAATGGTAGTGGTCAAAAGAAAAATAATGTATCAAATTTCTAAGATAATTATTGTTTCAGTTGGAATGAATAATATATGTATCTATTACATACATATATATATATATATATATATATTTAATTTTGCCTCATTTCTACAAGATGCGTAAAATACCTTTTAGTCCAATTTCTTCTGGAAATCTAAGTTTAAGGATTGAGTTTCTCACGCTGACACACACACACACACACACACACACACACACAAACACAAATAATATTGTAAAGATTATTATTACCCATTTCCCAACAGACAAAGGATCAAAGCATACTAATAGACATGAAAAGAACAAATAAATATTTACAAACACATTGAAAGTGCTCAAAATCATTAATTATAATAGAAATAAAATTTAAACACTTCTGATATTTCAGCTCACAATGTTAAAATGACAAAAATGACTATTGTTGGAATGATTGTGAAATAATACAAACAGTAAAACTTTGTTGTAACTGTGAAATAGTGCAGATGTTTTGGAAAGCATTTGTCAGTGTGAAAATAAGGTGACTAAAATAGTCATATTCTGTGAATTGGACATATCATTGTAGGGTATAGACTTCAAGAAAATATTTGATACAGAGAAAATTCCCACCTACACTAAAATGCTTATTGCAGCAATATTTATTATAGTCATTAATCATAAACAGAGTAGATGTTGATCATTTGGGAAATGACTAAACTCTGGTACATGAATGTGAGGCATATTTCTGTGCTTAAAAAATGATGTGAATGATGGATACAAAGAAGTGAAAAAACTTTTTTTTTCTAATTTAAAGAATAAATGGAAGATACAAAAGCCCAAATGTGGGGTGCTCTCTAAACCCCTCAGTTGCCCTGTTGTCTTTTTCTGACTTTGTTCCATCTTGCCAATGTCCTTGTTAATACATTTCACTAAAACTGAATCACGGTATACAAGATGTTGTCTGATATAACAGAGAACAGGACATTGAAGGGCTGCTTTATTATCAATTTGATACCCATCAAATAAAGCCTGAGACCTGATAAGATTTTCATTGAATTCTTCCTGAGCTTGAATTTTCTCTAATAATCTCAAATGTTTATCAACTGAAATGGTGTTTAGTCATGTCTCTATGTTTTACTTTTGAAATTTATATTTAAACATAGTTTTGGTTTATTCCAATTAATTTAATCTGATGAGGTTCATAATTATAGCCAGTCATTCGTTTTCGGCAGTTATGATAAACATAAGCGACCTAAGTGTAAAGTAACAATAACTATCAGTGGTTGCAATGTAAAAATAACCATTGTATCAGTTTGTACAATATCTTTTTGTTCAAGTCACTGACAACATTTTTGAATAGTGTTATATTTCTTTCTTCAGACTGACATAAATTTATTACTGACCATTCCTTATATATTAATGTTTAGTATGTTTAGTCAGATTTTGTAATTATACGGTAGCTTAAATACATTCACTGTTCTCTCCAACAATGACAGAGCAGCTAAAATCCACATTTACCATGTCAATTACATTTTTCCTTACAATCTTTTAACTTTGTCAAAAATGTATAGGAAATTGTATTCCTTAGCAAATTCACTGCTTCTCTTTGGAATTATTACAACATATTTACTTAAATTGAAATATTGTAACAGCCATTCTTTATGAGCATTAATAATATATACATACACACACACACACACACACACACACACACACACACATATATATATATATATATATATATATATTCTATTTTATTTTATTTTTACTATTTTGCAAAGCAAATGGAATGAAGTGGCTTGCCCAAGGCCACACAGCTAGGTAATTACTGAGTGTCTGAGGCTGGATTTGTATTCAGGTACTACCTGAATTCAGGGATGGTGCTCTATCCACTGTGCCACCCAGCTGCCCCAATGTTCATATTTTATGAAACCATTTCAGGTTCCATTCAAAATTACATTAATTTATATTAAGATTAAGAAAATATTTTTCCGTTGATTCATAAAGCATAATATATGGGGTAGGATAATTGTTTTCATTTACTGTTATTATAACTGAAATATAAACAACAATCTTATTAAAATATTATTAAATATTAGAGACAGTGATCATTCTTGATTGACTACTGATCTATTTTTTTAGAAAGATGCAAAAATTTCCCAGGTTACAATTATATTAGCTTTAATATTATCAATACTATTAAAACAGTTGCTTTTATTATTATGCTTTTACAATATTTTCAAAATAAAAAGTCTTTAAGTAATCAATCATTTTTCTATGTATGCTTATTTAATCGAGTTTTTGATGGTGTTCATTTTATTTCTATTGGTCACACAGTTAGCTAATTATTAAGTATCTAAGTTTAGATTTGAACTCCAGGACTGGCATTCCCTGAATGCTTAGCTCTCCTGGAATTTATTTTGAAACAATTAGATGTACAAATTGTTTTCCTAATATTAACCACTTTTCTGACCCTGGTTGAATTCATTTTTTTCTTAGGGAAAAAAATTTTAAAAACATATATCTCTTCAATCACATGGCTAATAATTTATTTAATATAACACAAAAGTAAGTAATTTAATACTACAGTTTTATATTTATGCTTTTTCTAGCCCTGATTGTGTTAGTATCATTTTTTCTTTTAGAAAAAGTTACATTAGATTTTAGAAAGGAATTAGTTAATATTTAAATGATTGATAAATATACATATTTCTCTAATATTTCCATTTTTGGAGGTCATGCATTATATATATATATATATATATATATATATATATATCAGCAGCAATAGCAATAACCATCATTTATATAATACCTACTATTTCTAAAGTAATGAACTATATATTGTATAAATATTGTTATTTTTCTTCACAATTACTCTTTCAGGTAGTTACTATTATTATGATGCACCTTTTATAGATGAAAAAAGTGAGGCAAGCACAGGTTTATTGACTTACGCAAGATCACAAAATTTGTTAGTGTTTAAAGATGGATTTCAGCTCAGGTCTTCATAACTTCATGTCCTGTATTCTATCCCATGAATGACCTCGTGATTGTGGTTTGCTTAATACTCTTTCCAAATTCAGGTTATTTATATATAGATATAGACCTAAATATAGATATAGATAGATATAGATGTAGATATAGATGTAGATGCAGTTATAGATGTAGATTATAGATATAGATATAGCTGTAGATGTAGATGTAGATTTAGATGTAGACGTAGACATAGACATAGACATAGATATAGACATAGATATAGATATAGATAAATATATATCACAATCAGTATTTTTCACTTCTGTTATCTTGAAATACTATTTTATTTTGAAAAGTTTATATTCTATTTGTTTTAATTAAAATTGTGTATTTTAACTCATTAAATTATTGATTTTCTTTTTTTATTTTTAAATCAACATTTAATTTGTCAGGATTTTGGTTTTGTCTTTTGTATATGTTATTTGCATGTGTTTATTATTTCCAATTCTATTAAAAAACAAATTTGCCTCAATAGACAACTTTAGCTAAATTACTTTTTTGGAATTCTGTTTGTTCAAACTTCATATGATAAAATCTTTATGTTTTGCCCAGCTATTAATATATTCATTTATTTTATTATTGCATTATCCCTAGTTAGCTCCGTAGCTTTTATTTATAGATTGATATTTAGGACATTAAATATAAAAAGTGTTTAGGTATAAAAATGTTTCTGAATTTACTTGTGATTCTTTTATGCTTCATTACCTGATAAATGTGTTTAATATGCTTTTATATGCTGGATATATATATATATATATTATATATGCAATATATCTACATGCATGCATATACATATACATACATATTTGTATGCATGCTTACATATTTATGTAAATGTGTATTCAAATGGGTGCATACTTACCATAAATATTTTAATATAAATAATTATATTCAATTTATTTAGATTATATAAGATATATATTTGTTGCATCTCCATTAAAAATTATCATTATTCTAACAGAAGTAGGTTTTCATAAATTAATCCCAGATTCATAATTTTTTCTGGTAAAAATTCATTATATGGATTCATTCCTGAGAAAGTACCTCTTGAGTCACCTACATTGATTTTCTACATATTTTTTATTTTTAAAATAATTAATTACTTAAATTATATGACTTTTGATGTCTCAATGGTCTTGGGGATCAAAGTTGTAATAGCTATAGTTACCTGTTGAAGAAGATTTCAGTCACCATGAAAATTCCCTCTGATGACCTGGTAGAACAGTTCAGTCCATAAGTGTTGCTTAAACTGTTGCTTAGTCCCTCAGAAGATCTGGGTAGAGAGTTTAACCTCAAGGAACCCACCAACAGTGGAGGCATGGGAAGGTAATCAACCTGAAAGTTAAAAAGCCTGGTTAATCTCCAACTCTTCAGTGACAAGGAGTGCCTCCATCTATTGTAATACCTATTTTTATTGCAATATTAATCAATATATAGAATTTTTCCCCCTACTATTTTGGTACTTCTAGAATCATAAATTTGTTGTAGTCCCTCATTTTGTTAGTGGTTTTTAAATTCATTGTAGAAAAATAAGCTTAATTTATTCATCATATATATATATATATATATGCATATATTTCCCCCATCCTTATTTGCTAGAAAAAATATTATAATAGAGTTCTTTCTAAAGTCAAAAAGGCCCGTATTTAGGCCCCATATTTTATACACATTAGCTATAGAATGCAAAACAAAACATAATCTCTTAGTGTTCTAAACAAGACTTTTATACTGTAAGCTATTTAAATATGCTTCAGAAGAGAAAATTTTGCCTTCCAATAATTCCCTATAGGCAATTCCTGGGAAATTCAGGGACAGAAACAAGATTGAGGCATGACGCTAGTATGCAGCCTGAGCTTTTCCCTACACAGAGGTAAATGAAGCTTCTGGGCAGACATTAAAGCTACAGATCCCATCAAGAAAAAATGACAAGATCCAAGGAAGGTTTCTTTGGTGGACATTGTGGAGGATCTTCAGTGAAAGTCTATCTCTTTGGAGAAAATGGGGAGTTGAAGCCTAATGAGGTGGGAGAGTGGAAAAGCTAGCAGGAGACTTTTAGCCACAGTACAGTCCAGGTCCCAGCATCTTGAAAACAGCAAAGGTAGAAGTTAGATAGTTAGATAGCAAGCCAGCATGGAAGGTCTCAACTCTCAAAAGAGTCTGAAGCCTGGGAACACTGGGACAAAAGGCAGGACAGGATTGATAACAAACCACTGCATAGACAGAATCTGGACATAAAGGAAGAAATAAACCTCTGCATAGGAAAGGTCTGAACTGCCTAGGCAACATCTTGGCCAATGACAAATCAGGGATTAGATTCCTGTCTCGCAGTATAAAAAAATTGAGTCTATACTCCCTGTACCCCAGTATTAGAATTTAGAAATTTCAAGATGAGCAAAAAAAAAAACTAAAAAAGTGCTCACTTTAGAAAGCTAATATATAAATAAAGATGATAAGAATGCCACCTCTGAAGAGGAAAATATTGAAAATTGCCCCCAGGGGTAGTCTTGAAAGGAGTCTATGAATTGGACTCAAATCCAAGAGCTCATAGATGAATTAGAGGAAGTAGAAAAATGGAAAAAAGAAGTGAGTCATGCAGAAAAATTATGAAAAATTGACCAAAGAAATCAACTCTCTTAAAAGTAAAAATCATCAAATTATAAAGAATCTAGCTCTTCAAAAAATAAAATTGGCTAACGTGAAAAGGAAATACAAAAGTTACTTAAAGAAAATAAAACCCTAAAAATTAGAATTGAAATAGAAATAGAAAATAGAAACCAATGAATCTGTGAGACTGCAAGATTCCATCAAAGGAAAAAGACTGAAATTGAAGAAAATGTGAAGTATCTTTTAGGAAAGCAAATTAAATGGAAAATAGATCCAGGTGGTATAATTTATGAATCATTGTACTTCAAGAAAATGATATATAAAAAAAAAACTTGGAAAATATTTTATAGGAAATTATCAGGGAAAATTATCCAAATCTGCTTGAACAAGAAGACAAAAAAGTCATCGAAAAAATACACAGTACTCCTCCCAAAAGAGAAAAATTCCAAGGGCTATTATAGCAAAATGACAGAATGCTCAAATAAAGGATAAAATGCTCCAAGTAGCAAAAAGAAAGCAATTTAAATACACAGGAAACATAATCAGATTACAAAGGATTTATCACCATCAGTATTAAAGAATTCAAAGACCTGGAATACCATATTTCATAGGGTAAAGGACTACAAATTTGCTACCCTGAAAAATTCAACAATATACTGTCAGAATAAAAGACAGATTTCAACAACATAGAAGACTTCCAAAATATCCAGATAAAAAGACAAGAACTGTATATAGAATTCAATTGACAATTACATGATGCAAGAGATGCATAAAATGGGGGCATGAAGGTGGCACAATGGATAGAGCACTGGCCCTGGAGTCAGGATTACCTGAGTTCAAATCTGACCTCAGGCACTTAATAATTACCTTGGTGTGTGGCCTTGGGAAAGCCACTTAACCCCATTTGTCTTGCAAAAACCTAAAAAAAAAACAACCAGATGCATAAAATGGTAAAAGAAAAGGGGAAGGAAAACAAAACAAGCAGATGTTAGTCAAGACCATCAAATCCTATACAATCCTATAAGGGAAGAATTGTATTTCTCTTAGGATAATTAAAGGGTTGAATATAATCAAAGAAAATGGATTTAGAAGCTATGTTGTGATTGTTTCTTGAGTTTCCATTGAAAGGGACCAAGTTGAGCAGCTAGGTGGTATAGTGGAGGGCAATTAACTGGTGCAGTGGATAGAGCACAGACCCTAGATTCAGGAGGACCAGAGTTCAAATGTGACTTCAGACAATAAATGTCTAGTTGAATGACCATGGGCAAATCACTTAACCCCATTGCCTTAAATAAAATTAAAAAAAAAAAAGAAAAGGACCAAAATGATGTCAATTTGTTTCACTCAAAAAGCTCTGATGAAGAGGAAGGATGAATTTCCAAACTCATGTGTCTCAGGTTCCTTTGATCTACTTTATTTCTGCTTTTTGTACAAAGTTTAGCACTTTCTCTGATAAGGGCCTTATATGCTGGGTGGTTGTGAAGCAGTGTCTACCATACCTTAAAATCAATTTTAAAGTACTTAAGGGAGACCTACAGAGTGTGCTGGTACTTAGAGAATTTTGAAACACTCTATAGTAAATTAAATCAAAGCAGACTTTAGGGATAGAAGGTGAGAACCTATGTACCTAGAAGGGTTAATCTGTACTTAAATGAGCAAGGTTTAAAGTAATCTGTTCGTTGAGCTAATTAGGAGAGTGTGAGAAGAGAATGCTTCGAAAAGGTACAAATGGTTCAAGAAATTATTTGATTTTGTATGAAACTTTGGTTAATGAGGATTCTGTCCTTGGTGGGTATTTGAAAAGGAAATAATTTATAAAATGATTACAATTTGATTTAATTCAAGACTCTTGAGAAGCCTATCTCTACTGAAACAGAAGAGGGGAGCATATTTAGAGACTGTGAGGCAATGCTGTTTATCAATCAATGAATCAATCAATTTGTTATTGTTCTTTGATAAAACTTTGAGCTTATCACATATTCAAGTAATCAAATAATTAAACTTTGATTGATGGTATCTGATTAATAACACTTGATTGATAAATAACATCAGGTAAAGAGGCACAAAGATCTATTATAGTGGAAGTTAAGAAGGGAGGGTGTGAACACTGAATAAATTTTATCCAATTAATTTGTCCCAGAAAGAGAATAAATTATAGTCACATTTGGTTTAAAAAAAATCTATCCTACTTGACAGAGGGAAGGGGTAGGGGAAGGGGGAGATAAGAGAAGAAGGGACTGATAAAAGGGAAGGTGAAGGTATAAGTGAAAATAAACTGAAAGCTGCATTTTAAAAGAAAATTTAAAGGGGTAAGGGAATAAAATGTTGGGGAGGAGGAATATGAGGGAAAAAAGAGAAAAGTATAAATGGGGAGAGGTAGCATGGAGGAAAATAGAGAATTAATAATTTTTTTTGTAAATGCAAATGGGATGAATTCTCCCATAAAACTGAAGTGAAGAGGAGAATGGATTAAAACCAGAATTATCAACTATGAATTTCAATCAGGAATTAGAAGCAGTAATGATGAAACAATGATGATGTGATAGTATGATGGTGTACCCTGAGAATTCTAAAAAATCATCTAAAATCTATTGGAAACAATTAGTAAATTTTATAGATTTGATTCAGAAATACCACTACTGGTTCTATATCCTGAAGACATCACTAAAAAGGGTTAAAATCCCACAAGTTCATAAATGTTCATAGCATTTCTTTTTGTAGTGACAATGAATTGGAAATTGAAAGGATGTCCATCAATTGTGGAATGACTGATCAAAGTTTAGTGTACCTTTAGGATGGAACACTGTTGCTCTATAAGAAATAATGAGGGACAGGATTTCAGAAAAGTCTAGAAAAACTTGCATGAATTAATATTGAAGGAAATGAGCAGAACCAGAAAAACATTATACACACTAACAACAACATAGAGTTATTATCAACCATGATGAATCTGTTCATTATAGCAGTACAAGTAGCATAGCAATACAATCAAAGACAATTTTAAGGGACGTGTGATGGGAAATAACATCAATATTCAGAGTAAGAGCTCTGGAGTTTAAATTAAGGCTGAAGAATATTATCTTCAATTTATTTTATTTTATTACTTTTTTATTTAAGACAGTGGGGTTAAGTGACTTGCCCAAAGACACACAACCAGGCAGTTGGTCTTCCTGACTCCAGAGCCGGTGCTCTATCCACTATACCACCTTGCTGCCCCCATCTTCATTTTTTAAGTAGTCATATATTAGGTAAATTTATTATCTCTAATGTTTAGATTCTTCCTTTTGGATGTCATTCTTCTCTCACAGCATTTTAAATTTCAATCTATGTTAAGCATGCTTACAAAGGTAAAATCTATATCAGATTGTGTCAGGGAGTAGGGGAAAGGAAGTGAGGGAGGAAGAAAAATTGTAAAACAAAACCTTGCAAAAATGATTGGTAAAAATGTACTATTGTATGTTGTTGGAAAAACAGAAAATATTTAAATAATAATTTTTAATATGCCCAAAAGATAAGTTCCTTATTAGTTAAACAAATTAAGGCTAGAAATTGTTATATAAAAAAATAATCCAAATGATTATTGATTAGAGAAATGCCAATTAAAACAACTGTGAGGTACTATCTCACATCTACCAGATTGACTAATATGACAAAAAAGGAAAAAAGATAAATGTTAGTGGGGATGTGGGTACATAATGCATCATTGATAAGAGTTGTGAATTGATCCACCCATTTTGAAAAGCAATTTGGAAATATGTGCAAAGAGCTAAAAAGATTTGCATACCCTTTGAGCTTGTGATACCCCAAAAGACCCAAGTGTACAAAAACATTTATAGCAACTTTTTTTTTGTAGTGGCAAAGAATTAGAAGTTGAAGGGATCTTTATCAATTGGGGAACTGTTAAATTGTTGTTTATGAATGTGAAGGAATACCATTTTTCTATAAGAAATCATGAACAGGTGGATTTCAGAAAATCCTGGAAAGACAGATAAACTGATGCTGAATGAAGTGAGCAGAACCATAACAACAATGGACACATTAAAAAGCATCAATGTGTGATAATCAACTATGATAAACATTTTTTCTTCTTGGCAGTTCAATGAGTAAAGAAAATTCTAAATGATTTATAATAGAAAATTCCATCCACATTCAGAGAAAAAAACCTATGCATTATGAACACAGAAAAAGACATACTATTTTCACTTTTAAAATTTGCTTTAGGTTTTTGTTGCTTGTGCTTTTCCCCTTTTGTTCTGATTCTTCTTTCACAATATCACTAATATGGAAATATTTTCCACATGATTTTATATGTATCACCTATATTAAATCATTTGCCATCATAGAGTAGAGCAAGGCAAAGAGGGTGGCAGAAATGTGGAAATCAAAATTTTATAGAAAATAAAAATTAAAAATTTTTTTGATTTGTAATTGGAAGAAAATTGAAAAGAAATATTATAAAAAAGTCTAGGTATGAAGATTTCCCTCATTTCTAGCAATTGTATTTATTTTTTCCCTAAACCTTTTATTATAAAAAATATTATAAATTTTATTTTCCATAAAATTTACTTTGTTCTATAATTCTTTTCCTATCCATAGATTTGCCAGGAAATTTCTTCCATTATTCAATAATTCATATGTAAGAGCAACTAATTTGTTTAAATCATGTATCATTTTGACCTCTCATTGGTATATGGTATAAGGGGTTAGTCAATATATACTACTTTCAGACTACTTTCCATTTTTTTCTCAACATGTATCACTTAGTTTCTGCCCCAATAGTTGAGTTTCTTGGGCTTTCTCAAATACTAATTTACTTATCTTTATTTATTTCAATATTTTATGTATTCTGTTGGATTGATCACCAATCCATATCTTATCCGGTACCAAATTGTTTCTGGTGATTACACATTTATAACATAGTTTAAGATTTTAAGATCCCTTACTGTTTAGCCCCTTTTTTCCCTTTGTAAAATTGATATTCTTAATACTCTTGACAATTTATTCTCCCAGGTAAATTTTGTTATTTTTAATAGTTAAATAAAATAATTTTTGAAAGTGTGATTTCTTTTGTAATACTAAATAAGTAAATTAAATTAGATAGCATTTGTATTTTTATTATAATGAACCATTCCATCCATGAGCAAATAACTGTTCTCTAATTATGAAGATTTGTCATTATTTGTTTGAAGAGTTTTTGGTATTTTTGTTTATATAATTTCTGCCCCTGTTTTGGTAAATGTTTTATAATATTTATAGTTATTTTCAATGAATAGACTCTTTTTCAATTTCCTGCTAGTTTTTGCTGCTATTATATAGAAATGCTGTTGATTAACAGGATAGGAATAATTTTATTTCCTAAAACTAATGCTTCCATCAATTTTTAGTTAGACCTCTAGTGTTCTCTAAGTTAATCACTATGTAATTTGCAAAAGGAGGTATTGTTTTCTATGCTTATTTATTTTTTGTAAATTTGTTCATTTCTTTTCATTCACATGCATATTTCCAAGTGACAAAACTTTCCCTCCATTCTCCCTTCCACCCCCCTCCTTTCAGGAGTGAAAAGTCAGGCTAACATTTTACATTCATGTTTTGTTAAACATGTTTGCCAGTTAGTAATTTTTGGCATGAGGAATTAGGATTAAGGAAAGAGAAACATAAGAGATAATTTACCTATGCTTATGTCTTTGAATTTTTTGTCTTATTGCTATCTTGAATTTCTATTACAATGATGAAAAATAATGGTTCTTTTATCACTGATTATATTGGAAAGATTTCTAGACTATCTCAGTTATTGAAGATTTTTTTAATACTGTTCATCAGTTTAAAAAAAAACTATTGATTACAATGCTGTTAATTGTTTTTTTAAACAAATATTTATCACTTTTTTCTGGTATTACTAAATTATCATGCATCTTTGAGTTTGTTGTTACTGATAAGGTCAATTATATTTATTGTTTTCCTAATACTGAGCTATCTCTGAATTTATGGTATAACTCAAACCTGAACACAGTATATCATAATTGTGAAATGTTGTTGTAATTTGCTTGCTAGTACTTCATGCATACATACATACATACATATATATGTGTGTGTATGTGTATATATATACATATATATATATATATATATATATATATATATACTATATATATATATATATATATGTTACATCATGACCCATTAGGGAAACTGATCTATGATTTTCTTTCTCCATTTCACTTCTCATTGATTTAGTTATCTAGACCATGTTTGAATAACACAAGGAATTTTGTAAAAATTTTTATTTTATGTATTTATTCAAGAAATATAATATCAGAATTATTGATTTTTACATGATTTTTCCTTAGACTTTTCCCTTAGAAAGCTCATTTATGGTTTGTTCAAAAACATTTTTCTAAAATGGCACAATATAATACTCTATTTCCAGTTCTATTATTCTTGTCAATTTATGTTTTTTGGTAAATATTCATATATATTTCACTTAGAATGTCAATTTTATTGACATATGGTTGGATAAATAGCACTTAATGGCTTTTATTTCATCTTCATTTGCTGTCATTTGTCATTTTTGAGAGTTGTAAATTTACTTTCATCATTTTTAAGTCAATTGATTAATTTATCTATTTATGTTTCAAAAATCTTGGTTTTATTTATTAGTTCATTATATTTAGTTGCATAATTTTTAATAATTTCTTTGATTTACATAGTTTTACTTTTGCTATTTTACTGGAAATTTATTTTAATTTTTCAAGTTTTTTAGTTGTGGGAGCAACTCATTAATCTGCTCTTTCTTGTATTGATATGTTACACGATATAAATTTTAGTAAATATAAATTTAGTTTTACTGAATTCAACAAATTTAGATATACTATCTCTTGATGGCCATAAAATTATTTTTTCAATGATTAGATCATTTACCCAGCCATTCTATAGGATTTAATTTTTTAATTTATGATTAATTTTTACTCCTTTTGTCAAAGTTTTTTTGGTGAATATAATTTAATTGTATTATAAGAAGAAAAATAATATATTTAATAGTTTTACTGGTGAAATTATTATGCCTTAATATGGAGTCTCTTTTTCTAGTAACCCTTCATAGTTGAGAAATAAAAATACTCCTTTCTATTCTTCAAATTTTTCCAAAGGTCTATCACATTTATTGTTTTTTCAAACATTATATATTATCCTGGATATAGGATGTAGACATTAAAAAACAATACTATAAGCAAATTAGAAGATCAAGGACTAGTTTACCTGTCAGATCTATGGAAAGGGGAGTAGTTTATGACTAAGGAAGAGTTGGAGAACATCACCAAAAACCAACTAGATGATTTTGATTATATAAATTAAAAAAGCTTTTGCACAGATAAAACCACTGTAACCAAAATAAAAAGAAATGTAGTAAACTGGGAAACAATCTTTACAACTAATGATTCTGACAAAGGACTCATTTCTAAAATATACAGAGAACTTAGTCATATTTTTAAAACAAATCCATTCCCCAATGTCAATGGATATGCAAAGGCAATTTACACATGAGGAGATCACAGCAATTCATAGCCATATGAAAAATTGCTCAAATTCATTAATTATTAGAGGAAATGGAAATTAAAGCTTCTCTGAGGTACCATCTCACACCTCTCAGACTGGCCAATATGAACAGAAAGGATAATGATCATTGTTGAAAGGGTTGTGGAAAATTTGCAACATTTTTACTTTGTTAATGGAGCTGTGAACTCATCCAAGCTCTCTGGAGAGAAATTTGGAACTATGCCCAAAGGGCAACAAAAATGTGCATACCTTTTGATCCAGCAATACTACTAACTGGGTCTGTACCCTGAAGAGATGATGAAGCAAGGTAAAAATATCACTTGTACAAAAATATTCATAGCAACTGTGTTTGTGGTGGCAAAGAATTGGAAATTATGTGAATGGCTTTCAATTGGGGAATGGCTTAGCAAACTATGGTAAATGTATGTCATGGAACACTATTGTTCTATTAGAAATCAGGAGGGATGGGAATTCAGGGAAGCCTAGAGGGATCTACATGAACTGATGCTGGTGAGATGAGAAGAACCAGAAAAACACTGTACACCCTAACAGCAACATGGGGGCAATGATCAGTCTTAATGGACTCACTCATTTCATCAGTGCAACAATCAGGGACAATTTTGGGCTGTCTGCAATGAAGAATACCATCTGTATCCAGATAAAGAACCGTGGAGTTTGAACAAAGTCCAAGGACTATTTTCTTAAACTTAGAAATAAAAGACATATCTTATTGTCTGATCTTGTTACCTCTTATACTTTATGTTTCTTTCTTAAGGATCACACTCAATTTGGATCAATTGATAACATGCAAACAATGTAAAGAATTACAAATTGCCTTCTGTGGGGGGTGCAGGGAAGGAAGTAAGATTAGGGGAAAACTTGTAAACTCAAAATAAATAAAATCTTTAATGAAAAAAATATATATTATCCGTATCTTCTTTTTTGCTTTATTATATATTTACATTTTATAATGATCAGAGAAGGGGCAAATTGAGATCTGTCACTATTATAGTATTACTTTCTATATCCTCTTAAAATTAATTTAAATTTTCTTTCAAGAATTAAATGATAAACCATTTGGTGTCTGCATGGTATTAATAAATTTTTAGTGGTAACTCTTAATATAATTTAGTCTCCCTGATTATTCCTTTTATTATCCTCTCATTCTCTTTTGTTGGATATCATGATTTCTACTGCTATATTTTTTATTCAGTTGAAGCATAACAGATTCTGCTCCAGTTCTTTGTCAAACTCTATGTGTTTGTTAAAGTATTTATCTTGAAACCAGTATTTTTGGAATCCAATTCATAATTCATCCTGTTAAACCTCTCCTGTTTTATAGACTAAACCTATTCATATATATATATATATATATATACATTTGTTTTCCTCCATCAAATATTATCCTTTTCTATTTCTTTTTTACCCTGTTTTCTCTTCTAAATATTTTTCTGCTTCTTGCCACTGCTTCCATTACTCTATTGTGCTTCTTAAATCCTTCTCACCCTTTTTCTAAATCTTTTTACCTCCTACCTTAAGATGAAATTCTTATCGTCTTCAGTAGTTCCAATAAGAGTGATGATTAAGTATTGCTTGTATCTTCCAACATAATTTCTCCTTAATTTTTGAATGCTTCCTTCTTCTTTAAAGGCAAAATTTATGTTAGATATTTTCCCTTATTCTAATTTATTTTACTGCTTATCCTGATGGCCCTTTTACCCCCCAGTCTTACTTTCCTCTTTTCTTTTAATTTTTTAAAATTTTTATTGACATTTAATTTTTCTAACTATATGTTATTAATGTTTTGAAAATTAATCCACATGTAAATGTGCATTTTTAACTTGCAAGTTTCCTTCCAACATCCCTTCCCACCCCTCCCCCCAGACCCTCAGTGGTAAATTAATGCTCAGGTTAATTATATATACACATTTATGTTAAAATAGATTTATAAATTATCCATTTTTTGGTATGAGGAATTTGGTTGAAGAGAAAGAAATACATAAGAGATAGTTTTTAAAAAAGTGAATACAGTGGTCATCAAACTCTAAAGGGTATTTATTTTGGGGGGGGATATTTTTGGGTTTTTTGCTTTTTTTTCCCTCTGGATGGGGAAAGTATTGTCCGTAGCTGATTGCAAATGGATGTCTTACCTCTCTAAATAGGTGAGAGGAACTGCATACAAGATCATTCATCTCCCTAAGTTTAAGTCAATGTATACATTGTTCTCTTGCTTTTACTACCTTCACTCAGCATCAGATCCCATAATCAGGTCCCATGCTTTTCTTAATTATGAGCATTTATAGTTTCTTATAGAACAACAATAATCCAAAATAGTCCTATAACAAGTTATTTAACCATTCCTTAAATGATGGACAGCCCCTCAATTTCCAATTCATTGACACTACAAAAAGAGCTGCCATGAAAATTTTGGAACATGTGGGACTTTTCACCTTTTATGATTTTTTATAGATATAGCCTTAGATTTGGAATTGCTGCATCAAAGGGTATGAGCAATTTTATTGTTCTTTGGGCATGCATCCATATTGCTCTTCAGAATGGTTGGATGCATTCACAACTTCACCACCAATGCATTAATCTTTAAGTCCTCACACAACCTCTCCAACATTATTATTTTCCCTTTTTGTCATCTCAGCCTGTTTAATAAGTATGAAGTGAAACCTCAGAGATCTTTTAATTTGTATTTCTCTAATCAATAATGATTTGGAGCATTTTTTCATATGGTTATATATAACATTAATTTCTTCACTTGAAAAGTCTGTATACATATCCTTTGACCACTTATCAATTGTGGAATGACTTGTAAACTTATAAATTTGTTGCTAAATTTATAGGTTTTAGAAATGAAACCTTTATCATAGTTCTGAAAATTCTTTCCCAACTTTCTACTCTCCTTCCGATTTTGGCAGCATTGATTATATTAGAGCAAAATCTTTTTACTTTACTGTAGTCAAAATCATTCATTTTGCAGTTTATAATGTACTCTTTTCTTGTTTGGTCATAATTGTCCCCTTTCTATATATCTGATAGAAAGAGTATTTCTTGGTCTATAAGTTTATCTATAATATTTCCATTCATATCTAAATTCTGTATCCATTTTGACCTTATTTTGTCTTTGCCTAGTTTTTGCTATAACATTTTCCACTTTTCCCAACAATTTCTGTCAAATAGTGAATCCTTACCCCAGAAAGTAAGGTTTGTCAAAATGTAGATTTCTGTCAAGTGCAAGGCCCTAGGAGTTATTTACATAAATTTTGGTTAACTTTGTCACCAGAGTTATACATGAGTTCTTGCTCATTAAATGGATTTGTTGGCTCACCAATGAACTCTTAGCTAAACAGCTGTGGTGCCAGAGGTGTTTGGAAGCTTTCTGATAAGGAAGTTTACAGATTTCAAAAGATAAATATCATAAGTTTTACCAAGGAAGCTATGCAGTAGGGTTTCATCTGATCTGTCATGTCTGAGATAAGTCTTGTTATAAAAGTCTGAGCATTCAAGAATAAAGTTAAGAAAGATTGTTTCAAGACATTAAGCATTGGTGCTTTCTTGACATCTAAGTATTCACTGAGCATGTCTTTTTAATCAGGATCTCAATTAAATGCCAGATGCACACCAGAGCTATTGCGGTCCATAATTGGTGCCCAAACAGAAGGGACCTGGAGGGGAATTAGTCTTGAAAGGAAAGTCACTGTCTGGACATCCTGCAGGTCACAGAGCATGCTACAAATCAACATTTATCGGGGACATACTTTTATTTATTTATTTTTTGTTTGTCTGTTTGTTTATCAGGTTTAAAACAGCATTAATTTGGGACAGGGAGTGTCTAAGGATAGAGGATTTGGTTCAGAGTACTGAAACAGATAGTTAAAGGAAGAGGATTGTTAATAACAACAAACAATAGCAAGAATTTATTGAATATGTACAAAAATATTATCCTTGGTTTCCAGAAGGAGCGATAAGCACTGAAAAATGGGGGATTATGGAGAAGCAGATAAGTGAACACTTTAAATAGGAAGGTCAGGTGTCATTTCCTATAGGATCCTTTTCATTGTGGAATATTTTAAAAATTTGTATAACTACACCTGGAGATTTTCCATTGTCTCAGAGTATATTTAAAGTAGATGTAGATGTTCAGACTCTTCAGCAGGAAGATAAGAGTAAAAAAGAAAAGGAAGGAGAAGAATGATGGCTTTTACCTCCAATGCCACATCTTCATAATTTTAATAAACCACCTTCTACTCCTTTATGATATAAAGAAGAAAACATTAAGGGGCATATGAATGTTGTACTAAAAGCAGTAGATAAAGGAGAGGAGATTCCATAGGATATGAAAGAGTTATTATTCTCCTTTCCTGTATTTGAGAGAACTGATCCAAAGAATCCAGGGAAGGTTTTGAGAGATTATGAGAATCTAAATTTAAAAAATTAAAATAATTTAATTTTAAGGAATTAAAATCAGCAATAAACACATATGGTAATACTAGCCCATGCTTTTTCAATATGATAGAAATATTAGCTAGACAAATATTAGCCATAGAAGTTTGTACTATGATAGCAAAAACTGCTCTTAAACCAGGAGATTACCTAGCATGGAAAACTGAATTTTTTTAGAATTATACTATTCAAACTAAAAAAATTAAGCAGCAGGTTTAAGAATAACATTTGAAATGTTCACTAGCACTGGTCCATGGGCAGGAGTAAATAAACAAACTGGGTATGACTTACAAACATATCAGCAAATATCCTTTGCCGAAAAACAGACATGGATAAAATTGCCTGAAAAGGAAGGAGTCTATACTTCATTTACAAAAATAAAACCAGGAGTTAATAAAGATTTTGCACAATTTCTTGTTAGGCTGCAACAGGCAGTTCAAAGGGGTCTGAGAGATCAGACAGCTACTTGCTGCTGGCTCATTTATCTAGATCTTGATGTTAACTGAATGATGAATTAAGAAAAAAAACTAGTAAAGAGAAAATTGTTTCATGAAGACCTGATAAAATAAAATAAAATAAAATAAAATGTTAAACAAAAGTCAAAAAGGGAATTTATTTTAAGTTATAGAAACAGAAAAAGTAACATTGAGTATTCACAGATTAGCAAGGTATATGTTAAATAAACAATCACAAAAAAAATGCTTTTTGACACTGAGAAAGCTTTGAGGAAGTAAATTCCAGAAAGACAAGAGAATCAGGTCTATTCTAAAGTACATAATAACTGCAGAAAATAATGGGACAATTGAGGATTTAAAAACAAAAGCCTCCCCTCCCAGAAAAGACTCAGGGCTGTCCTCTTAAAAAGAAGTTATTTGATTTACTCTAAACTGAAAGAGGACAGAATATATTCCAATTAGTCTGAGGGATTTTTGAGTGACTGCCTTCTCAAAAATTATATTCATAGTTATTTATAACTAAAAATCAAGAAGTGTTAAATATTAAAACCTTTGAATGCAAAAATGTATTATGAAAAATACAATGTTCTCTGCATTTTTCCTCTGGTTTCTTGGAGATTTGACACCTTTGGTGGTGCTTGTTTTTGTTTTCTGCCCAGATTTTGTGTGTTTATCCAGCACCCTGTTGTCTTTCTGTAATGTTTAGGGAACCCTCTAGGATGAGAGCAAGGTGGGGTTTCCCCGGAGTTGGGCGGGGGGGATCTCTCATCAGAAATACTCTGACTGTTTCTATGTTTTATTTGTATTTGTTTTAAATTATAGGCAGAGGGATGCTCTCAGCTGTCTCTGCATGGTCAGGCCTGCTATCATGCCTCTGTGTTCTGATTGGCCAATTTTCTTTCCATTCTCTCTTTTCAAAATTAGATCTTTTTTTCCAAAATTCATGATTTGGCACCAAAAAAGGAAGATTTTCCTGAAAATCATGTTATTTTGGGAGGAGAGGGGTTTTAGTATATTCTTATTTTCTATTGTTTCTTTTCTGCTCTGATTGACTAAGAGTTTTATTTACTGATTTGACAAATTATACTTACATGGGAGCTAGATGAAATTGAAATTTTCCCTAAAATTATTTTTGACTGGGCTTAATTAGTGTGTTTAAAAAGAATTTTTTTTAATTATGTTTTATGGCTACTCCAGAGTCTGAAAAAAAAACTAATGATATGCTAAAAGAGATAGGGTCAGAATGACCTTGGTAGAGGCTGGGAGTCTGCCAAAAACATTGTCAGAACAAACTTCTGAGTTATGTACTATTAATCAGACTTTAAAATTGTGAAGGAGGTAGATATTTTTTCATAAAGAGTCAAAAATATATTTATACACTATAGTTCATATATATTATATATATATATATATATATATATATATAAATTAAGGGGTGAGAGAGGAATGATAAAAATTAATGATAAATAATTATTGCATGCTACCTTGATATCTCAAAATTTGGGGAATCCTCAATTCCCGGAAAATCATTTTGTCAGTGTGAGGATAGAAAATTCTTATAAATTAGAGCATTGAGTAGTTTGAATAGTGCTGATAAGATAAGAAAAATTTGTAAACTTTTATATTTTAAAAAGGAAAATAATATAAGGTAATTGTGAATATGACTTTTGGAATTATTAAGATTGTTAATAGAACTATAAAGGAAATCTTGTAATCATAAAAAGGAATTTTTAGAAACATCTGATCTTAATGAATTTTTATGTCTTGCAAATTTTAGGGAGTAAAGGGTATATATTCAATTGAAATATGTTGTGTATAATTATTAAATTTTATGTAAGAACATATTCAGATATTTTTTTTGAAAATTTAAAAATGTGCTACAATTGCAAACAATGAATGAATTGAAGTGTCATACATAACCTTTGTAAAGATTTGTTATAAGAAAATCAGAGAATACTTTGCCAGGAGGTTATATCTGTCAAGTTCTTTTTGGACCAGAGAGTTTGTGAAAAGCTGTGTTCTTCCACCTAGTGTTTCTTAAATGGAATATTTATTTGTAAGATCAAAGTAACTTACTTAATATCTGTTATTTAAGAAGGTACTACTGACTCCAGGGCTGGTGCTCTATCCACTGTGCCACCTAGCTGCCCCGTATAATGTTAACTTTAAGAGAATGAGATGACAGAATGGAAACATTATATTTCATGTAGGTTAAAATTAATGTTCAATTTTAATGAAGCAAAATTGTAAACTCAGGAGAAATTTGTATAAGAGATTGGGAAGTATATCTTAACTTCAATTATTTCCAATAATATTGAATAAATTTGATGGACTTTGAAAAATGATTGGGAAATTGAAAATTATGTAACCCATAGGTAACTTACTGATGAGCAAGATGTTGAAAAGTTATGTGATCTAGTTTTGTCAATATAAGCTTTTTTCCTGTAAAAATGTCAATGCCTGGAATTAATGATTGACTGCTTTGTATAAGTAATGATGGAAACTATATGAAGTTACGACCCTGTAGGTTTCCTGAAATTTTTAAACAATGTGATGGACCTTATTCTAGACGTGAAGGTTGAAGCATGAATGCAATAATAGAAAAGAAATTTCAAACTCCTTTTACATCATTATAAAAATGAATTATATGCCCAATTAATGCTTTTAAAAGAATAGCCACAATCCCTTAACATTTTTACAGATAGCAAGTATAATTATCTTGTGGTCAGACAAATAGAAACAACCTTTATTAAACATAGCATTGATGAAGAATTATATCAACTCTTTAAAGAATTACAAGAAGTTATAAGAAATATATACAATTCATTTTTTTGAACAAAAAAATTCCCACATTGGATTTCCTGGGCCTATATATGAGGGTAATCATAGAATTGATCAATGAAACCTTCCACTTCTTATAAGCTTAGTAGAAGAGCAAGTTAGGTTGTCTCACAAAATATTTCACCAGAATGCCTATTTACTAAGGAAAGAATTTAAAATCACCAGAGAGCAAGTGAGGAATATATGAAAATCCTGTCAACAATGCATTCCATATTTAAATACTCCTCCAAATTATTCTAAGAATCCTAGAAGCCTACTAATGAATTGTGGCAGATGGATATGATTCATTATGTACCTTTTTGAAAAATGAAATTTATTCATGTTACCATAGATACATTTAGTTCATATACAATGACAACAGCACAAAGTTCAGAGGCTACTCAAGGTGTGATTGATCATTTATCCCATTCTGTTGTGCTTGCAGGGGTGCAAAAATCCATAAAAAACATAATGGCCCTAGATAGCCTTCATTGGCATTTAAACAATTCTACCTATATTACAATATAAAGCATATTACAGGCATTCCCTATAACCCCACTGGAAATATAAAGATCTTAAGAGATTTCTGGAAGTATAAAAGGGGGAATATATAGGGACAAAAGGGAAACAAAAGAGGAGAATAAATCTTGCCTTATATACCATGATTTTTTAAACATTGAATGATGAACAATTAACACTTGCAGAAAGATTTTGTTAATAAGGGTATGCAATATGAAGATGAGGGTATGGTAAGGTGGAAAGACCCCAAGGAATCAACAAGCTAAGCTACCTACTTTTGTACTTTTTTCCTTAAATCCCTTGATATGCTTGAGTTTTTGTTTCTGCATATGATTTTAGTTACAATTTTTCCTAGTACATTAAAATAATTATTGGAAGTTTGATTGATATATCACTAAATAAGTAGTTTAATTTACATAGAATTGTAATTTTTGTGATATTAGCTCACCCTATCCATTAGCAGTTGATATTTGCTTAGTTATTTAAATCAGATTTTATTTCTCTGAGAAATGTTTTATAGTTATTTTCATAGCGTTTCTGAGTCTGCCTTGGCAGGTAGGCTCCCAAGTATTTTATATTGTCTTAAGTTATTTTAAATGAGCTTTCTCTGTCTAGCTTTTGCTGGTGGATCTTTCTAATAATATAGAGAAATGCTGAAGATTTATGAGGGTTTATTTTATATCCTACAACTTTGCTAAAATTGCTAATTGTTTATAGTAGATTTTAGATGATTTTTAAAGATTCTTTACCATTATGTCATCTGCAAAGAGTGAGTTTTTTTTCTTTCTTCCCAGTTATAATTCCTTCAATTTCTTTTTCTTCTCTTATTGCTGAAGCTAAGATTTCTAAAACAATATTGAATAGTAGTGGTGATAATGGGCATCCTTGTTTCATCCCTGATCTTATTTGGAATGGCTCTAGGTTATCACCATTGCATATAATGCTTGTTGATGTTTTCAGACAGTTAGTACAAATAATTTTAGGGAACAATTCATTTATTTCTATACACACTAGTGTTTTAAGTAAGATTGGATGTACATTTTGTCAAAGGCTTTTGCAGCAACTGTTGAGATAATTATATGATTTCTGTTAAATTTCTCATTGACATAGTCAAATAAACTAACAGTTTTTCTAATATTGAACCAACCCAGCATTCCTAGGAGAAATCCTGCTTTGTCATGGTGTATTATTGTAGTGATAATGCGCTAAAATCTCTTTGCTAAGATTTTAAGATTTATTTAATATTTGTTTAAGATTTGATCTATAATTTTCTTTCTTTGTTTTGATTCTTGCTGGTTTAGGTATAAGCACCAAAATGGTGTCCTAGATAGGGTTAGGGAGAGTTCTGCCTTCACCTATTTTTCCAGAGTTTATATAGAATTGGACCCAATCATTTTCTAAATGCTTGATAGAATTCACTTGTGAACCCATCTGGCCCTGAGATTTTTTCTTAGGGAGTTCAATAATGGTTTTTGAACTTCTTTTTCTGAGATAGGGTTATTTTGGTATTTAATTTCTTCTTCATTTAAACTGGGAAACTTATATTTTTCTAAATATTCCTCCATTTCACTTAGATTATCAAATTTATTGGCATACAGTTTGGCAAAATAATTCCAAATTATGATTTGAATTTCCTCCTCATTGGTAGTGAGTTCATTTTTTTCATTAATGATACTAGTAATTTTCAGTTATGATACTAGTAATTTATACTAGTAACTTTTTTGTTTCTTTGTTTTCTTAGTTTTTGCAAGACAATGGGGTTAAGTGATTTGCCCATGGCCACACAGCTAAGTAATTATTAAATGTCTGAGGCTCCATTTGAACTCAGGTACTCCTGACTCCAGGGCCAGTGCTCTATCCACTGCACCACCTAGCCTCCCCTCTTTCTATTTTTTAATCAAATTAACCAAAGGTATATAAATAGGTTCATCAATTTTATTTTTTTAAAAAATTAAGTTTTTGTTTTATGCATTAGTTCAATAGTTTACTTGCTTTCAAATTTATTAATTTCTCCCTTAACTTTTAGAATTTCTAATTTGGTATTTAATAAGTGCTTTTTGATTTGTTATTTCTCTTATTTTTTAATTGTATACTTAGTTCATTGATTTCTTCTTTCTTTATTTTATTCATGTAAGCAGATAAAGATATAGTATATCCCTTGTTAAATACCTTGGCTGTATACCATAAGTTTTGATATATTTTCCCATTATTGTAATTATCAAGGATGAAATAATTAATTCTCTATATAATTTGATTATTAATTGATTATTAAAATTAATGAGGTTATTTCATTTCCAATTGTTTTTAGGTCTGTCTCTCCATGGTCCATTATTGCACGATTTTTATTGCATTATTTTCTGAGAAGGAAGTATTCAATATTTCTGCCATTCTGCAATTGATTATATGGTTTTATGCCATAGAACATGGTCAATTTTTGTGTAAGTGCCATGTACTGCTGAAAAAAATGAATATTCCTTTCTATTCTCATTCTGTCTCCTCCAAAGATCTATCATGTCTAGGTTTTCTAACATTCTATTTTCCTCCTTAACTTCCTTTTTGTTTGTTTTATGGTTAGATTTATCTAAATGTGAGAGCGGAAGTTTGAGATCTCCCACCAGTAGAGTTTTGCTATTTATGTCTTCCTATGACTCATTCAGCTTCTTCTCTAAGAATTTGGATGCTATACCACTTGGAGCATTGATTCCTACATTTTCTATGGTACCTTTGAAGAAGATGTAGTTTCTTTCCTTATCTCTTTTAATGAGATGTGTTTCAGCAGCTGCCTTGTCTGAGATAAGGATTGCTAACTCTGCATTTTTAACTTAAGGTAAAGCAAAATATGTTCTGCTTCAACCTTTTAACTTTATATTTATTTCTCTGCTTCAAATGAGTTTTTCAGAACCAGCCTATTATAGGTTTCTGGCTTTTAATCCATTCTGCTATTCACTTACATTTTACAAGAGAATTCATCCCATTCATATTCAAAGTTATAATTACTAACTCTTTATTGCCCCCCATCTTTCCTCCCTCTGTTTATATTTTCCCCTTTTTCCCCTTTATCTGTATCCCTAACATTTTATTTCAGAATACCTCCTCCTTCATTGTGTTTGCCTCCTTATACACCCCCTTCCCTGTCTTTCCATTTTCATTTTACCCCTTCTTACTCCTGTTAATTCCTCTTTTCCACCACCATCCACCTTTCCCCTTTTAATATTTGAAAGGTAAATTAGTTTCTTAACTTAACTGAGTATAGGTACAATAATTCTTCTTTGAGCCAAACCTGATGAGAATAAGTTTCAGGTGGTTTTTACCTCCTCCCTTCTTCCCCTCTATTGCAATAGGTCCTTTTCACCTCTTCATGTAATGTGATTTACCCCCTTCAATCTCCTCCATCCTCCAGCTCTTTACTGTCCCCACCTTTTTTTGACTTTTAATTTTTTTAACTTTACAATTTTTTTGCTAATCTCATTTCCCTTCCCACATGCCCCACAGAAGGCAATCTGATAGCTTTTACATCGCTTCATGCCATACATTCGTCAAAACTGAATGTGTTGAGAGAGAAATCATATCCTTAATTAAAATAAATAAATAAATAAATAATAAAAATAGCAAAATTAATAATAAGAAAACTTTTTTTAATTAATGGCAATAGGTGATTTCCTCTTTGATTAAACTGTGAAATTCTTCCTTTGCATATAGATGTATTCTCCATTGCAGATACCCTACATTTGTCATTGATAGCACTGAGGAAACAAGCAAATCCATTAAGATTGATCATAAATTCCATGCTGATATTAATTTGGAGTCTCATGTTCATGCCCTCTATGTAGACTCCCTTTAACAGTCCTAATAAAGAAATATTGAGGGTTTCTGATTTGATTTTCCCATGAAGGAATGCAAACATTTAACACTTTTTTAGATGCTTGTGATTTCTCATCCATGATTCTTTTTAATAAATTTTTCTTAATTTTATTGCCAAATTTTCTACCCAGGTTTGTGCTTCTCATTAACTATATTTGAAAATAAACCATTTAATTATATATCCATTTTCCCCTGTAGAATTATATTCATCGATGTGGTTAGGGTATTCTTCTATATAATCATATCTTCCTTCCTTTCCAGAATGTGATAGTCCAATTCCACCATTCTTTTATTTAATCTTAACTGTGACTCCTGTGTACTTGAATTATTTCTGGATTCTTGCAGAATTTTCTCTTTGACTCAGGTATTATAGATATTGACTATGATTTTCTTGGAGTTTTCATTTTTGAGATATTTCTTAAGGATATTAGTTCTTACTATTTTTCTACTGTTTGTTAGTTCTGTGTTATCTGGGCACATTTCCTTTATAATTTCTTGAAAAATGAAATCTAGCATCATTTCTAGCAATTGTTGATAAGATTTCTTGTAGTTAAAATTGTCTCCCTTCAAACTGTTTTATAGAACAGTTGCTTCTTCTCTGAGATAATTTATATTTTAATTTTTCCATCCTTTTTTACTTTATTTTATTCTCTCTCTTTGTATGCCATTTGGTAATTAACTTCCACTAACTCAAATCTACTGCTCATAAGGGACATGAAATTTAACTACCAAGCATAGGTGAGAATATATTTGAGGTTGAGTAATATAATTTGTAATTACCAAATCAGAACAGTTTTGTATGATTTTCTTTACTTTCATTCAATAATATATATATATATATATGTATATATATAAGCTTTTAACATCCAATATATCTCTGCATTCCACATGTGAAACAGTCAGACAGAATTAAAAAAAAATAGCAACAGCATCACCTCTGCCTGTGTATAGATAGTTGATAAATGATGAGGGAATGATGAGATCAGATTCACCTTTCGCATTCAATTCCTTAGTAATATATGAAGTTCAAAGCATTTAATTTATAAAGATGTGTACTTTATTGTAAGGAGCCTATATAAGGAAATATAAATAATTTAGAACTGTTCCTCACTGCTATTATGGTAAAATATAACAAAAAATTACCAGTCTAGGAATTAGAAGACCTATCTATTGCATGTCCTTGGACAATTAAGTTAATTCAGTATGTCATTAGTTAAGCATGTGCACATACACCACACACACACACACACACACACACACACACACACACAAACACACATAAACACACACACTATGTTTTTTAATATCACTGTTTTCCAGATAGTGAATCATGAAACAGCCATAGCTCAGATGAATTTCATAGGTACGTATGACAACTGTAATCAAAAGAACTCATTATTATCCTTTTTGCTTGGCAGACCAAAATGCCTAGTCAAAGTACAATTTATTTGACAGTGACTAATCAGATAATTATGAGAACTAATCAAAGCAATATGAGCTCTACAGTAGATCAGATACATATAGTTCATTTCAACATTTGGGGATGCAGATATCTTTAAATTCATGCACGTCATATTTCTTTTGAGATTTTGCAATTTCTGCTGCACTCATAGTACCCAGAGTCTTCTTTGATGTGGGCATGCCATGTTGGGCAGTATTTTTGCCTGTTTCTCTGTTGTCTTGCAGTTAATGCAAGCACTCTCCGCAGAGACCTTGAGACTATTTTTGTAGTACTCCTTTTGATTTCTGTTGAAGCACTTGTCTTGTGGGAGTTCTTTGCAAAATAGTTATTTAGGTAAATTAATTTTTCTCATTCAAAAATGTAGTCAACCCTTAAGAGTTGTGATTTTTGCAATAGAGTTTGAATACTTAGCAGTTCAGTTAAGTTCAGCAGCGCTCACCAATGACTTTTACTTTGTGGTTAAATGACTACAACTTAATACCAGTGATCACTTCTTTGGGGAAAAATATGAAAGGAAGCATTGTTTAGTTAGAGGACTTGTAATCATAAGACCTGGTATAAATTCTATTGCCCAAAGAACAATATTGCAGAGCTAAAGTACTCTAGGATATGGTCTTTAATAGGGGAAAAAAAGGGAATTGATTAAGCTATGGAGGAGGAGGTCTTTGATGAGGAAGTGAAAAACACATTCAATCACTGTCTCCAGAATAAACTAGTTCTTAGTTTAGCTTGACAAACATCATGCACTGCAATCAACGTGCATTTCTGATCATGAATGCTGAGAGTGTCAACATCCTATTCTGTAATTATGCTTTGAAATGTAAGAAATTGTGTGTTGTGGCAGAAGGTGCTAGAAAAAAAATTTCCAGGTGGTGATTCTGACATGATATCATGATGCACTGATTGGAAGCCAAAAAGGTATTGTTTGCTTCCTTGTCATGCCTTCTTGCTATTACAATTGCAGAAGTAAAACAGAGTTTATCTCAACAAACTTTGGGGTTCAAACTCAATTTTGAGAAGAATATGCATCTATTTAGGGCTTTAATATAGAATTCAGCCTGCTCAGGAACAGTATTGTGGAATCTGCCTGAATTAGTGCAATTTACATTTCAAGTGACCTCTTCATTCTTTTACATGCCAATCCAAATGATTCACTGCTTAGATTCCATAAAGAAATCAATTTGAATATTAAATAAATGACAGAGTTTACATTAAAAAATCATTAGTATTTTTAAGGCAAAAAACTCAGTGGTAATTTTCATGACCCCTGTCACCGAAATAGATTTATATATTACTTACTTTTCTAAAGCTTCAAAATGTGTGTAGGGATCTAATGTCATTTGCTGTTCATAAATTCATTTTACAAACATTTATTTAGCTCCTACCATGACTCAAATATTGTACTAGGTGCTAAGCAAGAAAACAAATGTTAAAATGATAGTTCCCTCTGTTCAAAGAATTTGTGATTTAGTAACACAAATAAATGTATTTATGAGAATGTGAGCCCATAAGAAAAGTGGGAACATGATGTTTAGAGAGTCTAATGAATCCTTCAGTGTACCAATATTGTATGATTTCATTGTTGTTATTATTCTTTACAAAGGAAACATAAACACAAAATCTTGGAAACTGGAAAGAATCTTAGAAGTTCAGATGAACTTCACCTGAGTATGAACAAGATTCTTCTTTCCAATATACCTAACAAGTAGTCACATATCTTTTGCTTTAAGAATTTTAAGGAAAGTGGAGCATTGCTTTCAGAAGCATTTCATGACACTTTTAGATAGTTTTAATTCCTAGAAATTTTATTTCAAATAATAAAACCTTTATGTCCTTCCTTTTATGTTGTTAGTGGTCAATTTGAACTCGTTAATATCTCTTGTATATAATCGCCATCACACATTTTGCCCAAGTTGTCTCTTCTCTATCTGAAAAATCCCTAGTTCCTTCACAAATTATGAAATTAATTTAAGGCACTTCACTTTTGGGTACTGAAGTTGTAGTTTATAACAAAAGTTATTTTAAAAAATAAGTAATCAAATAATAATCAATTGATGGTTTTTGTTTCAATAGATGCTGAGGTCATAGAGGAGAAATACATAGTGCCCTTCCTACTCTCAAAGATTATAGCTAATTTAAATAAATGAATTTAAAAACAGAATTTTAATAGTTTAGCAAAATATTGGAAGCATTAATTACTAAACTGGGGTAGCAACTAATCTTATTTTTAAACTTTTATAAGCAAAAAATTTCTTAACCTGAGAAATAGTATTGTAGTTGACATACTCATGAAAACATCTACTCATTCTCACTTTTTCATAATGTTCATTAGAATTTAAAGCTGGGGGGGCAGCTAGGTGGTGAAGTGGATAGAACACTGGCCCTGGAGTCAGAAGGACCTGAGTTCAAATCTGACTCCAGGTAAAACTGCTATCTGTGTGACCTTGGGCAAGTCACTTAACCCCATTGTCTTAATAAATAAAATCAATTTAAAAAAAAAGAATTTAAAACTGGAGAGGACTTTAAAAGTGCAAACAACATAACTAAAAGTGTAAATAAAAAGTGTCTAAAGCAGGAGATTCTCTTTTAATGTCAAATTTAAAACATTTTTCAAAATACAGAGATGAAAGAAATAATAATAAAACAAAAAAAATAAATTTGGAAGAAAACCTGGCATTTATAAAAGCATTTGAGGAAGAAATTCAGTGAGATTCCTTTAGAAATTTTGCTTTTCAAGAAAAATAAAGGAAAATAAAAAAGCAGAAATATCTAACTCAGGAAATTATATTAGCTAGCTACCCTAAAATTTGTTCAAACAGGAAAAATATGTGAAAATTTATAGAATCCACAATTTAGTGTTAAAATTTGAACATGAAGTCATAGAGAAATGTTATGGACTAGTTCCAGAATGAATCCTTTCAATAACAACTTATAAAAGAAACCAACAAAGAACTTTAATAAATAAGGAAAGCTAGTATAAAATGTGCAAGATTTATTATTATTCCATAAGAAAGAAAACTGTGTTAAAGTATAATCTTCCAAAAATAAAGTAGAATAAATGGATATGCATCAAAATTAACAGTTTTTGGAAAGCTGAGCTTAACTATCAATGTAAATACATATATATGCAAAGAAAAAATATACACATATATGTGTAATGGAAATATTGCTGTCATGCAATCTTTTTTTCCATCTGCTTGTTTTTGTTGAATTTATAAATAAATCTGGAGAAGACTGATTTTTTAAATTTTCTTAGTATTTTGGATCTCACCATTGAAATAGCAGCATTTTGCCTTGAATTTGAATTGTTGTTTCTGTTGTTTTTTGCATCACTCTGAATTACTTCACAGTATTTACTTATTTTACTAAGATCTAATGTTGCTTCTATATTCATTCTTTTTAATCTCTCTGATTTTTCTTCTTTTTGTTTTATTTTCAGATTTCTTTTTGATGAATTATATGAATTCTGAACTCACTTTTTCTCATGCCCTTTATTCTCTCCATTGCCAAAATTTGCTGATTCTATCTACTAGTATTTCTCCTGTATTCCTCTTTCTCTCCTCTGACACTGCCCCTCCTGACCACTCTGCGTCAAACTCTCAACACTTTACTTATGAATATTATGAATTATCTGTTTGGTCTTTATGTTTCAGATACTATGTGGTTCAGGAAAAAAAATGATGCTGAGGTGATATTTACATAGAATAAAGGAAATTTGGAGACATGAAAGAGAGGGAGTTAATATTTTATGAAAGAAAGGTAATTTAATTTGGAACTTCCATATTTCCCTTTTCGCCAACTGTCACCTGTATACTGGGCCATTCTATTCTTCCTCATTCTTTCATTCATAAATTGACATTTCAGTGAATGGGTCTAACAGGATAAAATATTTGAGACAGAGATGAGTTCCAGAAAGTCAGGGATCATCTTTTCCCAAAAGAAATTTAAACAAAGTCACTAGATAGATCCTAAAGTGACAGAACCCATAAAAAAAAAAAAAAAAAAACAGTGAAACAACTTTTCATCAAAATATCTTAGAGGAACTTCAGGAAAAAGTCCACTGAGTGGATGAAAAGGAAAATAGTCAAGGGAGGAGAACTGGATGTCAGAAAGAGACTTTAAGCCACAGCATAGCCAAGGCTATTTTTTTTTTAGGTTTTTGCAAGGCAAATGGGGCTAAGTGGCTTGTCCAAGCCCACACATCTAGGTAATTATTAAATGTCTGAGATTGAATTTGAACTCAGGTACTCCTGACCCCAGGGCTGGTGCTCTAGCCACTACACCACCTTGCACCCCATAGGGAGGATTCCAACCTAGCTTGGAGGGCAAGGTTTCAAACTGCAGGAAGATGGTGTAGCATTGGCCTGCCCTAGCATAGGGAATAAACTGGGAACCACAAAAATGCCAGAGTAGAAAGACAAGGACCAGAATCACATTCCCAGAAAAATAAATTTTGAACAACATAACCAATACTACAGGAACAGAGATCAAATGACAAAATGGCCAAAAAAAAAAAAAAACAAGCATAAAATGATTGCTAAGCAATGACAGCTACTGTTCTGATAGGGGTGATAAAAATATTATCTCAGAAGAGGAAAGCAGTGAGAAAATACCTACATGTATAGCCTCAAAGGTGTTGATGAATTGGTCTCAATTCCAAAAAGACTTCTTGGAAGAACTCTAAAAGGATTTTAAAATATAAAGAAAAGATGAAGACGAAAACTGGAGAAAAGAAATGATTCATGCTGAATAATAATGAAAAATTAACTGAAGAAAATAATAATTTTAAAGGCAAATTTCATTAACTGAAAAAAAATTATCCTATTAGAAAAGGCAAAAAAAGTTAACTGAAGAAAATAAAAGTTTAAAAATTAAAATTAAAAAAATGGAAACTACTCTTTCTGCAACACACCAATATTCCATGAGAAAAATGACTGAAAAATAGAAGAAAATATAATGCACCTCTCAGGCAAAATGATTAGTGTAGAAAACAATGTCAAGTGAGATAATTTACAAAATATTTCTCAACCCAAATTCCATGATCAAAAAAAGAACCTATATAATATTGTAGCCCGATTTTAGAATTATCAGCTAAAGAAGAAAATACTGCAAGAATTCAAAAAAAAGCAATTTAAATATCAGGTAGTCACAGTCAGAATTACATATTTATCAACTTCAACAGTAAAGGATTGGATGGCATGGAATATCCTATTCTGGGGGGAAAGGAGCTTGGATTACAACCAAGAATAAAATACCTTGCAAAATTCAGCATATTCTTTCAGGAGAAAAGATGGATTTTGAATGAATTAGAGATCATTCAAACTTACCTGATAGAAAAGACCATAACTGAACAGAAAATTTGATTTTAAGATAAGACTCAAGAGATGCATTGAAAGATAAGGGGGCAAGGGGTAATCATAGTTAATAATACTAAATTGTCTACATCTCCATATGGAGAGACAATACTTGTAACTCTTTCAGAATTGTATTAGGCATATTAAAACAGAGGGTGTGGGAATAAAATTGACTTTGATGTGATCAAAAGTTTAGCTCTTGAGGGTTGCATTCCTATTAAATCAGTGAAAGGGAAATTACTTGAAAAGAGGGTGTGTGTATAAATTGATTGTGATCAAGGACAATCCTGAGAGACCTGTTAAGGAGAGTACCATCCACATCCAGAGGGGAAAATAACAATAAGAAAACTAAAAATAATCCCTTAAAACCCTCCAAAATCTATGAATTCTGAATGCAGATAGAAGAATACTATATTCACTTTTTAAAACTTCTTTTATGTTCTTTTTTTTTCTTTCCCATATTTTTCTCACTTAGTTCTAATTCTTCTTTTACACCATGGCTAACAGGGAAATATGTTAAACAGGATAAATTGTATCATATTGTTTCCTGCCATTAGGAAGGTGAGGAAAGGGATATTGGTAGAAAATGTGGAACTCAAAAGCTTGCAAAAGAATGAATATTTAAAGTTATCTTTTCATATAATTGGAAAATAAATTAATTTAAGAAAGAGAAAGTTATAGGATCCTGGAAGCTGCATCTTTCTACAAAAAAGGAAAGAAAACTTGAATTGTTGAATATTTAAATCATCTACCTTGTGTGAGGAAATAAGAGAACAAAGAAAGAGAGAATCTATAGGTTGTGTCCATGGAAAAAAAATTCTTTGAGTTCAAAAGGAATCATAAAAATATAATTTTTAAAATGCAGAAAGAAGAGAAAATGGAAATAATTGAATCCAGTCACTACATTTTACAGATAGAGGAATCATGCACAGATAGATGATTGTACTTATTGTGAGCCAAAAATAAACATCTATGCTCTTGACCTAATTCTGAACTCTCACCATCATTCCACACTATCAGCTTAGGCATTTAATGTTGGAGAATGGGACTTCATAGACCACAGACAAGTCATACAGAAAAAGAGAAGAGAGAAATTTCTGGAATCACAATCATATGCAAGGACTGTAGAGAAAAGGATAAATCAGGAGTTTAGAACTAAGATTTGAAATTATGTGAAAGTAAAGATATCCTTAAAATATATAATTAGGGAAAGTATATTAGGCATAGACACCAATAGCAATCAAATATTCAATCAAATAATCAATTTATTATGGACTACTATGCATCATAAAGAAATTAGTTAGAATTTATTTGTGCTTGGCCCATGAAGAACAATTAGATCTTCTTGTAACCTAGAACTGAAATAAGGTAGGGATGGAGATAAATAGAAATAATATTTCTTCGAGAAAGGAAAAAGTATATATGTAATACAAACTAGGCTGTCTTTATAGTTGGAAGAATGATAGGTGGAGATAAGAAGGGAATAAATCAGATTCTTAATTATATATTAACAAGAATGGAAAAGAGTGAATTAAGAAAAATAAACTATCAGTGATGCTAGAAAAAAGTAATTTAGGCTTAGTCTGAATGGATGGAATCTGTGATCGAAAATTGGAAGTGTGCTGGTCTAAGCAAAAATTACGAGGACTTAGAAATTTATGTACATTTAAATAATATAGAATATAGGTATATGCATTTAACTATATATTTATATAAAATATATGTATACTCACAGGCCGGTATATGTGTTTGTGTATGTATTAATTTCATAGAGAACAAAATAAACTTAGTATTTAGAATTGTGAATGTTAATGGATAAAATTCCCTAGTAAAAATAAAATAATGACATATAGAATTAGAAATAGAATAGATAATTCATACAAGTTACATTCAGACCAGAAATCCAATTGCATGATGGCTAGAATAAAATTAATCATACTTCGTTTGATACCAAAAAAGCAGGAGTTTCAATAAGATTTAAAATTAAGCGAAAAACAAGTAATCTTTAAGAGATATAATTAGGAAAACTACATTAGGCGCAGACACTAATACTAATCAAATATTCAATTAACAAACATCTATTATGGACTAATATGCATCAGACATTGTGCTAAGACCTGGGAATACAAATATGAGAAAAGAAAGAATTCTTGGGGAGGCTAGGTGGCGTAGTGGATAAAGCACTGGCCTTGGAGTCAGGAGTACCTGGTTTCAAATTCAGTCTCAGACACTTAATAAGTACCCAGCTGTGTGGCTTTGGGCAAGCCACTTAACTCCATTTGCCTTGCAAAAACTAAAAAAAAAAAAAAAAAGAATTCTCAATTGCATGCTAATGAGGAATACAAGTGCTTAAAAGCATAGGCAAGAGGGACTATACTTTCTATATGGAACTTTTTGATGAGTAAATTACTTTTGCACATTGAAAATGACATGTTCTCACAATTTATAATCTTATAAAATTATTTAAAATAGTGAGAGTCTATATTAACTGCTCAGGGTCACACTGCTAGTGTATGTAAGAGGATACACTTGAACTTGCCTTCCTGTCTTTGAGTCTGATTATCCAAATTATTTTAATTCTATACATATCTGCAAAAAATTAGTTTCCTTGCTTAATGTGCATTAAGAGTGTTTGGAATCTGTTCTATCAAGGTTTAGAATCTGAATAGACCCAGAGTTCAAAGAGAGAAATACTGATGATGTTATCCATCATCATTATGAAAGTTGATAATTATTTAATAAACATCTAATATGTACTTGGCATTCTATAAAGTGTGAGGGACACAAATTCAAGTTAAAATATATTACCCTCAGTCCTTCAAGGAGCTTATAATCTAATTTGAAAGACTACATGCAAAGTGAAACTGAAAGAATGGTGAAAAGAATGAAAAAGAGAAATCTAGCAGAGCAGAAAATGAGAAGTGTGTTTTAAGCCCTTTACATAGAGATACTTTGTAATTGCAGATTAGGGTAAAATGATCTCTAGAATATGAATAAATTCATATACACACAAATACAAATACATATAAATACATAAATATTTGCCAACATGCTGCATTAATAATCTATATATCCACAAAAATTAAGAGACAGAGAGAAAGAGAGAGAGAGAGAGAGAGAGAGAGAGAGAGAGAGAGAGAGAGATGAGTGTATTGACAGATGTGAAATAACTTAGCTGGTACCAAAGTACTAGGTTTGGAGATGGGAAGACCTGAATTCAAATTTGGTCTCATATACAAGCTGCATGACTGGACAAATCATTTTGCCCCATTTACTTTGGTCTCTTCAACTATAAATTAGTTGGAGAAGGAAATGGCAATTTCCTTCATTACCTTTGCCAAGAAAACCTTAATTTGGGTCATGAGGAGTTGGACATAGTTGAAACAACTGAACAATAATATACTAACATCTTTTTCCTAATCAAATATTGAGCTTACATTAACTTCCTAATGTTCAAGAATATTAAGAAAATTTCTAAAGTACAGTTAATAGCTAAAATCCTCATAGCAAAATCTGAAAATGAAAGTGCCCATAGTAAAAGTGTTAAGTTGGAGAAATACCAGAAGATTAAACATTGATGATGTCTTGTGTTACTGGATGTACTCCTAAATCAAGACAGACTTTCAATTTACCTGTCTGAAACCTTAGAACTATAGTAATAGCATATTGCTCTCTGTCAACCATTGTAGCTTTCTGCACAATTCACTTGTTTTCTTAGACAATTAAGCAAAGAATATGCTTTAATAGCACCCTAGTTCATGTAAAAACTTTGCATTTATTTGAATGATCAGATACTTAAATGCAAATTGTGTTTATTTGAATGTCTGATCAAGAGCTTCACATCATCACATTATACACATTTATTTCAATGTCCAATCTCAGTGAACAGACATTCACATAAACACAGGTGCAATAATTAAACATGCAATTTTACAGATAGTCTTTCCTTTTCTACATTCTTTCACATAAACACCTGACTCAACTGAATCTTATTGTGATAGAGCTGGATTTGTTCTTTTGTTTTCCTCTTTAAAGCACAATTATGAATTGCCACCAAGTACAAATTTTACAAGTCAAAGGTAGGTACATGTGTGACAACTAGAGCTTATGTGATACAAACCTGGCCATTATGTTTGTGCTATCTAGGCAATGGATGTGAAGAGCACTGCACGTTAAGATGCTCTGACCTATAAAATCAGAAATGGGTCTGAAATGCTTGAAGGATCAGGAATGTGCCAATTTAAAGACTGGCTTGGGGGGAGGGGTGAAGTTAAATGCATTATTGTCCTTTTTAATAAAACCAACATTATTAAATTTTCCTACCATTTTAAAAGTAGGAAATGACCAAGAATATATAGCACTGATTTGTAACATTTGACAATTTTGAGTCACAAATGTTCAAACTGAAAATGTAATAATTGTCTTTCTCAGAGCTGACTCTGTCTCATTGCTAGAAAGAAGATTCTCTTTATGTGAAAGCCAATAACAGACAAGACAGTGACTCAGCCAGCACATATTAAAGACTTACTGCTTGATGTGTTCTAGGTATTGTGCTATGTTAAAAAAAACAGAATAGGAAGAAAGGCAAAAATACAGTTTCTATCCAAAAGGACTTCACATTCTACTGGAAGAGGCATGTCAGATATGCATAAACTTTGTGTACGTACACACACACACACACACACACACACACACACACACACACATAAAATATTATTTTCAGAATCAATGGAAAATCATTTCTTAGAGAACAAATACATTTGGATAACCAAATTTTCAGTTTTCAAGAAATGCTGTGATAAAGAATAAAAAATATATATATATATAATATATAACATATATAAACATATAAAGAATAAAAATTTATAATTACAGAAGTTTCTTTAATAGTCCTGCTGGTTACTACTTTGAAATCTTGAATAAATTCATTGGAAGACCTTATTTTGCCTCAGTATGCTTCTCTGTAAATATGAGTACCTTTAAAAGCTCTAGACATACATGTGTGTGTATGTGTGTATATACATATATGTATATGATCCTGTGTTTCCTGAGCTACCATTTATTAGCAGTGTGATTGTACAATTCATGTGACCTTTCTTGTCATTTCTTTTTCCATCTGCAAAAGGAGGCCATTGAACTATATCACTTCCAAGGTTCTTTTCAATTGTGGATATGTAATTATTGGCAAATCTATATTTCTCTTGCATGGACTCTATAGACATAGTTATGTTATACCTAAGATGATAAAAAGAACCTTAAATAAAGGACCTTAAATATCTTCTACTTTTTTGCATCTGAATGACTTGATAATCTACAAGTGCTCCAAAATGTTATGACTGTGAAAAATTCTTAATTCATCTATGAGCAAACCCCATGCCAAAATACCTTTTTTACCCAGGAGAGCAAGTGCCCCAAAAGGTTACAACAAAAGTTATAACACTGACGAAGCCTTCCTATGACAGTTAATATGAGTGTGTTTACATCTTTTTGATACTGCACTGTGACCACACTTTTTCAAGGGTCAGGAAACTAAAACATAGGTTTTACCCAAATGGTACAAATAATAAAATTTCCTGAGAAGAGAGAATTTTACTTATCTTATCTCTCCATTCACCTTAGCATTCACTACTGCTTCCAATTAAATAAAAAACTTTATCTTAAAATAGTGTCTTTATTATTGGTTTGACAGGAGCTAGATATTGAAAACTATTATGTAACTTTGCTATGGTCTCTTTCACTCATGCTCATCACATGAATTTTGAAGATTATTGCCCCTATCGGATTCTATTTTCATAAAACTCCCATCATCTTTCATATTAAATGCCTTGTATCTAAGTAGTGGCAGAGAAGAAAGGATGAGGAAAAACATTTTCATAAATGTAGAAGAAACAAAGTAAGAAAAAAAGAGAACCATCACAATTACATCTAGATATATCAAAATGGGAAGCAATAAACTATAAGACGGTTATTGCAGCCATCAGAAATAAGTCTTTAGTTTTGCACAGTGAAAAACCCAAACTCTATTAAGGGTTCAATGCTTAAGTTTCTATTTTCTATATTTCCATGGCTATAGAGAACAAAGTGATATGGCCATATGGCCAATTACATGACTATTTTGATTAACCTAAACAGAAAAACCAATTCCTAGAAGGCAAGAAAAAAATATGAAGTGCATTCATGGTTCATCAAAATTCTTAATTGTTTCCTGGAAAAGGGACTTATGACTAGCTATATTATGATGCTCAAATCAAGTCAATAGGAAGTAAAGCTTAAATACGTAATTGATTCATGTATTGTATATAGACTGTCTATGAAAGTTGAGACATGATGATAAAGACATGATGATAAAATGTTCAAACTGTTTATATCCAATTATAATGACAGCAGTAGTACGAAAACCTAGGTCAACAATATTTACATTCCAATTTCTTTGTCAAATTTAATGAAGGAAAGTTTACCTCTGGATAAACCTTATCTTCCATCAACGAAAACAAAAGAAGGCATGGATGACAGCTACAAGAATTGAACTAAAAGTACATCAGTAAAGGCACAGTGAATAAAAGATTTTTTCGGGAAGGTTTGATTATAAAATTCAGGTCAATGTCATCAAAATTTTCACAAAGGTTATACTTACTTTAATTCTTATTAATGAATGCAATTATTCCAAGAAATGCTAGAATCTGAGTTACATGGGATTATAGTTTGCCCAAATTTATTTCCTACTATGTACTTGAAATATATTCTCTGGTAGTCAAGAATCATATCCTAGGACTTCATTGTCCTTGAAAAACAAAAAAATAATGAATTATCATATCAGAAATAGAGACTTAAGGGGTAGTTAGGTGGCACAGTGGATAGAGCACTGGCCCTGCTGTCAGGAGGAACTGAGTGCATATCCAGACTCAGACACTTAATAATTACCTAACTGTGTGACCTTGGGAAAGTCATTTAACCCCCCCACCCCAAAAAATACAAAATAGAAATGGAAACTCCTCAATATCCTTGAGAAATCAATTAAAATCTATAATTGAACTGGAACATAAGTTCAGACAAAACTATTTCCTCAATCATCTATATGTATAGAGATTTATTTTTTTAAAAAGCAAAGAATATTTTAATATTGATAAGTATGTATCTTTCCAAACATTTATCATCTCCATACCATTTGAAAAATATTATCATGCTGGCTCAGTCTTCTCTGACCATGGCCGAGCCAATGCTACTTGGCTATTCTTTTATCTCTCTCTCTCTCTTTCTCTCTCCAGCCCTTCCTATGTCTTGGAACCTTTTAAATACATTTTTGTTTATTTCCACCCCTGCTTTCCTGAGTCTGAATAATGATTCCTCATGCGCAGAAATGAACCCAAGTAGCCAGTAGCTACATTTTGGTGACCAATGAAGGGATTCTCTCTGTCCAGACTGGGAAATTAGATCAAGTTCCATGGGTGAGAAGCAACACCTCTTTCTTTTTAGATCCTAGATTTTTAGACAAGTAGGAAAATTAAAGGATCTCTAGGCCTCCTTCTATGTTTACCTTTTTCTGGAAAATGGAAAAAAAGTTGAGTTTATGGGGTTGTCAGCTAAGCTGCACCAATCTGGTGTTTGGCAATAGTTCTGGTGTGGGCCTGTTCTGTTCAGACTGACAGGAGGAATGGCAGTTCTGAGGTGTGTTTGGTTTATAGCCCACTGTGAGGGTTGTTAAGGAAGGATGTTTGACATATGTCCAATTGACATGTTTGCCTATGTATAAATTGAAAGAGAATTAAAATATAGGAGGATATCTGGTACCAATACTCCTCCCCAACTGTGTGTTTACTCCTTGGAAGGAATTAGATTTGACAAAAGCAAAACATCTGAGCTACTGGAAATTATCCTTGGGTGGTACTCTTTCTCTTTTTCTTTCTCTTTGAAATGCTCTCTCTCATTCTCTGCCACCCCTACCCTCTGCACAGGAAGGGGGGGAAGGAGAAGGGTAATCTTCATTTCAAAACTTCAGAACTGAAGCCTATGTCTCAGATGGAATGCATGCTTCTTTGCAGGAAGGGCAAGACCCCCCAAAAAACATGTTTTAGAAAACAGGAGACCCCCATGCCTTCTTCATGGTTTGGAGAGGGAGGGATCTTGGGCAATGACCACTTTTTTTTCTTAGACTACAGGTTTTTGTCAATTCTAAGCCCCATTTTTAGTTGGACTGAGAAAGCCCCTCACCCTTGGGAGGGGGAAGGGGAAATGGGCGGATTGGTTGTCAATTAATTAAAGGAAAGGGGAAGATCACGTTTTTTGGGGACTAGGAAATTCAGATTTAATAAAGTAACTGGATTCGAAATTTATAGAGTTACTTAAGAATTTTAACTATTTATTGGCTATTTCAAAATCTTAATGAATATATAAGAGTTTCCTCAAGAAATTCTGATTGATTCTAAAAATTATTTTTGACTGATCTTAATTGATATATTCAAAAATATATAATAATATATGTGTGTATATGTGTGTACATGTATATTTAAACATCATTGGGATGTTTTCACATCTATCTACTGACCTGGAGTGGTGGGAAAATGTTTCTATACTCTGAGATCTGGTACAGGCCAGATATCAGTCTCAGCTAGGTAAATTTGATACAAAAGAGTTGTGACTGTGTCTAAACTACTGACTGTTTATGTGTGTGTCTGTGTATGTGTGTCTGTAATTCAGATCTGAAATAGTTACAGTTACCTGAGTTAAATGTTACTTCTTTTACTTTGGGTTTTGAATTTAATTGCTTAAAAAGGTCTAATATTAAGGAATTAATGAAGTTGGAATCTGAGCCTATCAGCTTATACCTTTTGAAAGTTTGTAAGTGGAAAAGTTTGAAATGATTTCATCTGTGAGCTAAGATTTTGTTCACCTAATATATTGGTTGAAGGCTGTATCCAACTTGGGTTAATGGTGACATTAAAGTTTAGGTTTAGTAAATGTAGACAGACTCCCTGCCCTCAAGAAACTTTGAAAAGAGGGTGGGAAGGCCTTTGAAAAGTAAAGCTCACTCTGTTGTGTTGAAAAAGAAAGTATCTGAGAGCTAAATGAGAGTAATTTAGTCACCCTTTGAAAGTTTTGTGACAAGTCTTGAGAATTTATATGTATTATTAAGAAGGTAAATGTAATTGGGAAAAATTGTATGTCAAGGAATTTGGAAATATTGGATCATATATATTATATCTACTGATGTCTTTTGGGGAAGAGATACTGAACTAAATCTTGTAATCTGATTTGTTTTAATGTTAAATTGATATACATTGTCAACAATCTCACAAGGTCTTTTGTTGTTAAAGGAAGAATGCTTGTAATCTTTAGCTCATCTATCATATGTTTATGGAAGGGAATATACATATAAATATATATATATATATATTAGTTATGGGATATTCTCTTGTAACTTCAAAGAATTTATATTAACAGTGTCTTTTGTGAACATGAAAGCTATTTGAATACTGTAACGTTAAAGCCTGGAATTTACATGTGATTGCTTTGAAGGGATGGTAAGGGAAATATCACAAGTTATGACCCCCTTTTGGGATAAATCTGTGGATTCATGCATTATAACTCATGCTGTTAATTGTCTTGAATGCCTGGTTATTTTTACTATTGTCTTATTGCATTGGAATCTATAACGGATGTTAGAAATTTAAAGTTACCTAAGATGTTCTAATGGTTTTAAAAATTCTGAAAGTAATAATTTATATTTTAAAGATAGCTAGTAGTTAAAAATTTATGTATAGATATTTCTAGCTATATGTAAACTGGAACTAAATTGTGGTTATTTGCTTTGAGGGAAAAGCACCTTATGTAACATGATGATGATTTGTGATTTCTCTGTCACAATCTCTAGCTAATTGTTAGGTGAGAAGTAAGAAGATGATGGGCAACCTCCTAGCAAGAAGGAGATGTTTAGTTCTTTTAAATATAACTAATAAATAAATGGGTTCATTGCAAAAAGTTGATTTTTATTAAATATATATGTATATACATATATATTTATGAATTAGGATTGTTGTTTTCACATCTCTAGATCTTTTTATTGCATTTCATTTACAGCACTGTCCTTAACTACATGAGCAACAATTGAATTATGATTTTTTTCCCTGGATCTCTTATACCAAATTATAGCTTGGAACACTCTTGGTTCTCTTTAGTCCTCAAGCTACCTGAAGTTCTGGTTATAGGTGATTGCTATATTACATGTTGATCTGCCTGACATCAGGTATGATAAAATAGAAAGACAATATGCCAGTGAAGCCATTTAGCCTTATGGGGTTTGTTAAATGCTGCAGATGGAGTAATTGACCTTTGAAAGAATGACCTTAGCCTCAATTAGGGTAGGATTCTTTTAAAAGTTCCCTCACCTACCTCATTGAAGAATATTGTCTGTATGACTTCATAAGGGAACATGTCCTTGTGTCCTTCTCTGCTCTGTAATAGCAAATTGCCATGGTCATTCCAGCTTCATCTTAATTAAGGTTGAGAGTGAGCCAGTAGGTCAGGAAAATGCCTATTGACATATTTAATGGATTTAAAGGAGAGATCCATTCTTCAACTAGAATGCTTGTTCATTCGTATCACAGCCAAAGCTAAAAGAGAAAATTGTGTTGCAAATTTTTGGAGTTTTAAAATGCTTTTTCAGTACATTTGTTTATATTATTTGAGTTTTTATTTGCAACTTATGTGATATACATCAACAAATATGTGTTATATTGGACCCCATGATCTTATAAACATATTTTGATTCTGGTTTAGGATTATAAAGTATAATTATTGCCCCTTATAGACCTAGTTTTTTCCTAAATTATTAGACCTTTGTTAAATAACCTTTTCTGTTACAATATCTCTGGTTTTTGCTTGCTCATTTTTTTCCTTGAGTTTTGTTTCTCTTAACTGTATAGATCCAAGATCTGCATCTGCAGGATGCCAACCAGCTGTGCCAGCCAATCATTCCCTGGACCCTGCCTCATTGAAGCTCTCACTATAATACATTCATTTCCAAATGGACTCTGAAAGGCCCAGTAGAATATCATCCTAAAATGATCTGAAAGGAGAATGATGCAGGGGAAATGAAGAGAATCTGAATATAACAGAAAGAATTTGGATGGAGATGTAAATTGATCCTTGAGTTGTAAATTGACTTAAAGTAGAGAATCATGATTGTAACAGAAACAACTGTAATCTTGGGTGGGGACCCAAGTACCCATTCTTAAAATCAAAAATATGTATGTGTTATGTTAACATGACTTTTCACTGCTAAGGGGGGGGGAGCAAGGGAGGGTGGACGGAAATTTTGTAACTTAAAATATACATGTGCATATAGATGAAAATAAATGAATAAATATTTTTTTAAAAAAAAGGAATGAAGCATAAGCAAACTGAAAAGTTGATAATTATAAGGATGATATTGTTGGTGATGAAGATGATGATGGTGACTAATATAGTGCTTTAAGATTGCAAGGTGCATTTTACTGATCACCTCCCTTCACAATTAGTACAATTAGAGAAAGCCTACCTGATAAATATTTAGAGAATTTCTTTTATCGCTGGTCCAGTTTTCTTGATCCCATCACTCCAAAGGCAACCTGACAGTTGTTTTAGGTACTATTTTCTGAAAACTATGTAAATTAGTGAATCCCATTTCAGCTACCATGCTGAAAGTTGCTGAGAGATAGTAATGGTGAGAAAAGACTAATGTGATTTTATCCAACTGAATCATGGCCTTTCTGCTATCCTTTTAATACAGTGATTGTCCATGATAATTTATTTTGACCATCCCTACTATGGTTGTGTGCCACTCACACAAAATCCACTCCCAAACTCTATAATAATCCCACAGTCAGGAAGTTCTGAATTTCAATTTACCTCCAGCACTGTATTATTTTTCTGACACTGACTGAACAGGTCATTTATTCTCTTTGTCTTCATTTCCTCAGAGAGAAAAGGAAATGAAAAGAAAATGAAAAAGAGAGATAATAATAGCATCTATATGTTAGGGTGTATTTGAGGATCAAATGGGTGAATATTTGTAAATTGCTTAAAACACTTCCTAGAACATAACAAACATTTATTAAATAATTTTCTGCCTCCCTTCTTCCATTCTTTCCTTTTGCCCTTTAGTACTTCTTTTTGTCAACTCCTCTATATAATTATTTGATTACAAGGTTGAGGAAGAGAGGAAGCATTCATTATACCCATGCACAATAATCCAAAGAACAAAAAATAGTTTAAAAGAGATCATTTCTTATCTGAACTCCTTGGAACAAAATGATTAGGAAAAGATTAAAAAATAACAATAGCAGCAGCAGTTTAACAGGATTTTAAGGTTGGTAAAGTTCCTTGCTCTCATTATCTTATCTATCCTTACAACAAATGTATGATATAAGCAGTAGAAGTTTTATTATCTCTATATACAGATAAGTAAACTTATGTCTCAGAGTTCATTTACTTGGTCGTATTCATACATCTACATAGTGAGTGCCAAATGTGAAATTTGAATACAAATCATTTCTGAATATAACACTAACTTCTCTCTCCACAACTTCATCCTCCTATTCTCTCCAAGACCAAGAGTTGCTTAATCAGTAGATTAAGAACAGGAAGGAAATACGTTTTTTTTTTTCAATATACTTATAATGCAGATACAGGTGAGGCTTGGAACCAATTTTGAGGAAGACATAATGCTATTTTCCTTATTATATTGCCTCTCCCATCAGTAGAGGATCAGAATCAGTAGAGGAAATTTCACTCACTACTTGGGGCTGCACTCAGAAGCAGGGAGTGGTCCACTTATCTACAGTTCTTATGATTATGCCTCCTGGTTTTCTCAGTAATCAATTTCTGATTCGGGCAAACATTAAAAGCTTCCAGACAGCAATGCTCAACTTTCCAGTAAAGGAAAGAAGAAATTTGAATTTGTGGAGATTTTTCACAAAAGTTTTGTTGTTACTGGGGGGAGAGGCAGGCAGGGTATTCAAAACAATGTTGTTGAAATATCAATGAGGACAGCTATTTGTAGGGTATATTTATACATAGTTGTAATCAGATTATAATCTAAATTCCCCTATATGCAAAAGCAGGTTTTGCATTATTTTATATGCAATCCAAATATGTGAATGCAGATATACCAACACATTTTCACATTTGAACAAAGTCTTCACCAATTTTCTTGTTTTTAAATCCCATGGCACTTTACCCAATAGTAGTCAAATTTCCATTTGAATAACAATTCAACAGAATGAAATAATATTTCCCCAGTAAATATAGAGTTGACATGGTGCTATTGATTTTCTCTTCTCAATCATGATGCAATTTGACTGGATGTTTTTAAATTGCTGCTACATGGCAAGCCAGAAACTCCTGCAATGGTTGGATAAACACATTCGCTTTTCAGAGTGCCTTGGGGATGGGGGTTTTGGGAGTGGTGGGGAAGAATATAAAAGATAATATAACATGAAATCTCCTGAATAGATAGTCTCTAAAAACTCAAGTAATAAAATGTTATATCACATAGAAACTTGTTTTTCAACAAATGACAATTCTACTATTGTTCTTTCCTACATTTTGTTATCGAACTGAGGAATGACAAAATGATTTTCCTCAGTACATTGATGGAACAAATAAGGAAGTGAGTTAGTAATGCTATTGGGAGCAAGGCCTTTTGTGCAGTATTATATACTATTATATTTTACAATATTGTATTGTGAATCAGTAATATGATTATAATGCAAGTCTGATAATATTCCTGAATAAATGTAAAATATTTGTTCACAATATTGTAATGAATCAGTAACATAATTATAATGCAAGTCTGAAAATACTCCTGAATAAATGCAAAAATATAGCTATAATTATATCTTTAATTACAGTATCTAAAGTGTATTTCCCCTCCTCCCCCCTTGTTTTGTCCATTGAAGGGATTTGAGGAAATCCTTGGGGATGAAAGTACATAAGTAAATACAAGAATTTTATTTTTTAAAAGAGTTCATTTGAAAGATACCTTTGATTTAGTGCTCTCCTGTAATGCTGATGGAAATGCTGGCCACCATTTGGGTATGCTACTTGAAACTCTGTACAGAAATCATAATGCAATAGAGAATCTATGAACATTCATTTATATCTTGAACCAGACCAATATGTGTAGTATTGAATTTCTTCCAAATAGATCTGTAAAAGATTGCTGTTGTGACAGCTAGGTATGCAGGGATAGGACACCAGTCCTGGAATCAGGAGGACTTGAATTTAAACTTGGCCTCAGACACCAAATACTTATTTTTGACCATGGTCAAGTCACTTAAAGCCATTGTCTTTACAAAACAAAATACCTGCAAATGTAAAGCATTAGAAATGTATCCAGACACCACCCTCCCAAAAATACTTGAATAAAAGGTTCCTGAATCTAAGTACAGCATCAAGATTCCAGTAATAACCAAAATGTTAGATTCAAATTCTAAACTGGACATCTAGTATAGGTAAGAATTCCACACTTCCTAGATTAATATATCAGACTTTTTCTATCTCTATTCCAGAATTAGGGATTTGAACTCTTTTATTAATCAATTAAATGTTTTATGGGGGAAAGGCAAAAGGAGGGGTTCTGTCAGGGTGTTTTGAAACTAAAGGTAACTATCTTCCCCTTAGTTGATTAAGTAACAGCATTGCTGAAATATTGAAAAAAATGTTCAATTGACCTTGACTGATGCTTGCAATCACTAGCTTTTCTCTTAGCTGTACCAAGGCCAAGGTCCACCAGATGTCAGTGCAATATAAATAATCCAAATTGTTTTATTTAAAAGCCAAATAGGAAGCCTAACAGAAGGTAAGTTCCAGCAAATAAAGCAATTTCACTGAATTACTTATTCAAGAATTCACGGGCACAAAATGGAAGAAAAGAAAAGAAAAGGTTAAAACACTGGTCAAAGACAAGCATCAATATGATTTTTAAAGTGCTTTTCTCCTAATAGCACTATGTTGGTATTAATGTAATCTGATAAAGCTGATCTTTTATTTACCTTTCCTCCAGTTTCATTATCATTCAATTGCTCCATTTACAATAGTGTAACTGGTGGCTATACACATTAACATCCCATATTATGTTTTGGCCTTGGTATTTTCTTCATTCTTTCAACACACATAAATACACACAGACACAGACACACACACACACACACACACACACACACACATGCACATGTGCACAAACACACAACAGACTTACTCACTTACTCATTCATACTAACAAAATGTGAGCAAACTGTAGCATTCGGGTTTTTCCCTCAACAGTGTCTCCACTGTTCACAGTTTAAAGGTTCAGAGATGTTGTAATGAAGTGATGTTACTTTGAATATTAGATTATAATGTTGATTTTTTTCACTTTTCTTTTTTAATATAAAAGGAAGCACAATCTAATGAATGGAGAGCCAACTTTGGAACAGAGCATTTGAGTTCAAGTTTTGCCTCTGATAAATACTGTATGACTGAACTGTGTACTTAACTTCATATTTACTTTCTCATTCTATAATCTAACAGGACCATAACAGAGCTGTTTCATTTGTCTCCTGAAGTTATTTTTTTTAATTTATTTTGTTCTCCTAATCTTCCTTCCCTTTCCTCCCCACCCCCACAGAGGGCAGTTTGTTAATCTTCACAATGTTTCCATGGTATACACTGATCTAAGTGAATACATTGGATCCGTTTTTGAGAAAATTTTGCTGTATTATTTCTTGAAATATGAAGTCTAGGCTCTTCTCCTGATCATGGTTTTCAGATAGCCCAATAATTTTAAAATTAATTCTTCTGGATCTTTTTTCGAGGTTGGTTGTTTTTCCAATGAGATAGGTTACATTTTCTTCTTTCAACTTTCTTCCTTAAGGAAGAAAAATAAAGTATAGGAGATGTCAGAATTACATAGTATGATAATGGGTCACCCCCCCCCAATTAAAAATAATAGTCTTTGGCCTTTTTTTCAAACTCCATGATTCTTTCTATGAATCCAGATGGTATACTCCATCACACATTCCCCAAAATTGTCCCTGATTGTTGTACTGATGGAATGAGTAAGTCCATCAAGGTTGGTCATAACCCACATGTTGTTATTAGGGTTACAATGTTTTTCTGGTTCTGCTCATCTCACTCGGTATCAGTTCATGCAAATCCTTCCTGGTTTCCCTGAATTCCCATCCCTCCTGTTTTCTTTTTTTGTATTGAACTTTAATTTATTATTAATATTATTACAATAATTCTGTTATAAGAGAAAACATAAACCTCCACCCCCTGCAAGAAAATGAGAAACCTCCAGAATAGTGAGAGAGAGAGGGAGAGAGAAAACAAATGTACTTCAGCCTGTGTTCAGATTCCAATGGATTTGTCTCTGGGGTGAGTTCCTTTCTTTATCATAGGTCCACCAGAGAAGTTGCTACAATATTTTCCCATAGTTGCTATTCCTAGCTGTACTTCCATTCTATTCTCTCTCTCTCTCTCTCTCTCTCTCTCTCTCTCTCTCTCTCTCTCTCTCTCTCCTTTCATCCTGGCACTGTTCAAAAGTATGTCATATCTGAGGACCCTCTCCCTCAATCTTCCCTCTCTTCTATCACCTATTTCCCCCTTACCTCCCCACATTCCCCTTTATTCCATGCATTTCTTCTCATTTCTCTCTAGGGTAAGATTGATTTCCTCACCTTATTAAATGTATATATTATTTCCTTTCTGAGCCATTTCTGATGAGAATGAAATCTCACTCATCCCCCCTTATCTTCCCCTTTTCCTCCATTGCAAAAGCTTTTTCTTGACTTTTATGTGAAATTTCTTAGCTTCTTCTTCATCACCTTTCCTTTATCACACATAGATTCCATCTTTTAATTATATTATACCATAGTATTCTGCTCCTTCCTGTGTCCTGTCTATATATGCTCCTTCTAACATCTCTTATAAATGAGCAAGTTAATGAGTTATCAACATCTTCTTCCCATGCAGGAATACAAACAATTTAGTATCATTAAGTTCCTCAAAGTTAGTCATTCTCATCCACCCCATCTATGGTTCACCAGAGTCCTGTACTTGGAAATGAAACTTTCTGTTCATCTCTGGGTGTTTCAATAACAAAGTTTGCAAGTCCCCTGTGTCATTGAAAGTCCATCTTTTCCCCTGAAAGAGGATGTTCAGTTGTGCTGGGTATTGATTCTTGGTTATAAACCAAGATCTTTTTGCCTTGTAGAATATTATATTCCAATCCTGATGATCCCTTACTGTAGATGCTGCCAGATCCTGTGTAATCCTGACTATGAAGCCTCTGTAGTTGAATTTTTGTTGCTGGAACCTTTTAGAATTTTCTCTTTGATTTGGGATCTTTGGAATTTGGCTCTAATAGTCCTGGAAGTTTTTCTTTTTGGATCTCTTTCAGAAGGTGACTGGTGAATTCCCTCAATTTCTATTTTACTGTCTGCTTCTACTATCTCAGGGAAATTTTGTTGTATTATTTCTTGAAATATGAAGTCTAGGCTCTTCTCCTGATCGTGGTTTTCAGATACCCCAATAATTTTTAAATTAATTCTTCTGGATCTGTTTGTGAGGTTGGTTGTTTTTCCACTGAAATATTTTATATTTTCTTCTAATTTTTGGCTTTTTTGGAAGTTTTATTTCTTCCTGATTTATTGCAAAGTCATCAGCTTCCTGCAGTTCCATTCTGCATTTGAAGGAGTTATTTTCTTCAGAGAGCTTTTTTATCTCCTTTTCCAGGTAGCCAATCTTGCTTTTTAAGGCATTCTCATTTTCCTTTTGTTTTGCTTTTTCCATTATGCTGAAACTGGTTTTTAACATATTATTTTCTCCAGTATTTTTTGTATTTCTTTCATCAAGCTGTTCATTTGGTTTTCATGCTTTATCTGTATTGCTCTCATTTTTCCTCACAATTTTTCCTCCACCTCTGTTAACTGATTTTCATAGTCTTTTTTGAGGTCATTCATAGTCTGAGCTCATTTTCTGTTTCTCTTGGAGATTTTGGATATGGAAGCTTAGACTTTGTCTTCATCTGAGTATATGTTTTGATCTTCCATGGGACTAAAGTAATTCTCTATGGTCAGATTCTTCTTTTTCTGTTGTTTAGTCATTTCCTCACCCCAAGACCAATTTTAAGCACTTTCAAGGCTTTGGGTTTTTTTTTGTACACCCCACATGGACTTTCACTCCGCCAAGGTCTTATGCTCTCTTGCCTGCACTTTGCTATGTAGATATACCTGACACCCCCCAACCCCCACCCCGGCACTTCGTTCTGCCCTGGAGCTGTAAGGAGTGGTCCTACTTGGCTGCTTAGTATGGAAGCCCAAACTGCAACCTGTATCTGAGTGTGGGTGAGCAGCAGAGTCCTATCCTGAGGGAGAACAAAGAAATCTCTGCAGTCTTCCCTGACCCCCTTACCCTCTGTGGGCTTTGCTCTGTTGGTGCAGGCTGGTTTCTCCAGATTTTCACTGCAGATTCTGCAGCCAGTGCTCCTCATTCCATACTCATTCTTGTGTAACAGAATTCTCTCCCTACCCCCTCAAGCTGTTCTGGCACTGTGTGTTGACTGGGGCTTTTTCCAAACCCTGGTCTTGGTAAAACGCACCTTACCCATGAAACCTCCAAGTTATCTTGGACTGAGAAGATGTATAACTAAGTCTTTTTGTGGCTTCCGTCCCTCTAAATTTCGGCTAGAGTCATAATTTATTGGCTTTTGGAGTTTTGGGGGGAAGGAGTTCCCAGGAAATGATGCCTTCATGCCACCATCTTGGCCCTTATCTCCTAAAGATTTTAGGCTTTCTTTTGTCCATTCCAAAAAATCTCTCCTTAATGATAATTTGTGTACTTCCATCCACACCATCACATATCTTACAAAATTGGATTTTAAGGTTCTGGGCCTTATCAGGAAAAAAGATTTTTTTTAATTAAAAAAAGGAGAGAAGGGCAGCTAGGTGGTGCAGTGGATAAAGCAAAAGCTCAGGAGTTAGGAGGACCTGAGTTCAAATTTGGCCTCAGACACTTAATAATTACATAGTTGTGTGACATTGAGCAAGTCATTTAACCCCTCTTCCCTGTTGCCTTGCAAAAAACAAAAAGACAATGATGTGGATTCAGTTTCTATATTAGCCAGTACAGTTTTTCTTGGAGAAAAGCTTATGTTGAAAACTACCTTTCAATGAATATGGGTAAGAAAATGTGGCTAACTCAAATTAAGCCTAAGTTTTCTATTCCAAAAAGGTTTATTTAAAGCCCATTTTGTTCAAGACCTTGGACCTCTCTATAACCAAGATAAGAAACGGAACTTCAAAGATATGTGATGGGTCAATATTGTCATTTTTTTATCTGGAGGAGAGTACATCATCTTTGAAAATTTGTGACAATTTGTTTAATCTTCGAAAGAGACTTAGTCTGAGGGGACTCAAGCATATTTTGGCCAGTTTTGCTTATAATGTAAAATTGGTTCAGTGAATAGAATGCTAGACTTGGAGTCAAGAATTGTATTCTTATCGGCCTCAGATACTAAATATGAGTATCTGAGCATGTCATTAAACTTGTCTGCTTCAGTTCACTTATCTTTAAATTGGGGATTATTTATATTTTTTTAAAAAGCAATTTATGAAAAGATTGGTGTTGATATGTATATTCTCCCCATTTAATGTGAATACTTATTATTTTGTTTGGACTTTATGATAGAATCTCATTTGGAAGTTAATATCCAAGATGTACCCAACCAAAACCTATTTGACAAACCAAATACAACAAAAAACTGAGAAAGGAGACATCATTTGCAAAGGAAAGAAGGAAATTTTTGGTTTAGAAGAAAAAGGAAGAAAAGTTTTATCTTAATAAAGAAACTTTCATTTGGATAGATCAGAATATTTGTATTGGTAATTTTTTAACTAATAAAAACAGAAAGTTTAAAGCTTCAAGGGAAAGTCCATTTTAAACAAGCATTCAATAAACAGATTTAAAATTTAGTTTTTGTTTTAGAGGGTTATTTTTTCCCATGGTGTTTCTACACATAGAAAATTGTTTTTTCAATCTTTACTATCCTGTTAATTGCATCTGTGCATGCTGTTAGTGTGCTGGAGAATTCAAGGATCTAAATGTATCAGAGGCTACAAAGCCTATCCTGGCATAACTAAGAATTTTTTACATCCAATGCAGGGGCAAGAGAGCGGATTAACTAATGGAGTAATAGAGGAACAAATGAAAGTGTACCAGTGTAGAATGCAAACAGATGTTGTTGGGAGGAATGAAGAAAGATTCATTTTTATAGCTATCTCTTAACTTTGTGGCTAAGAAATTCATTGATCTAGCATTTTTCTTTTCATTTCTTTTTTCCCCCCAAACACTCAAACAATTGTAGCTTTTTATAAGTTTATCTGCCTCATCAGTAGAATGTCAGCTTCTCAGAATGAGCTCTCTTTCCCACTTAGATCATAGAATGTTCTGGATAGTTTTTGTTTTCTCATTATAAAAATAAGCCATTAGTGAGAACTCAGAATTTTTAAACACATACACCAAAAAAGTAAGATAAAATAACATAAAACTCCAAGTAATTTTTTTCTTTTTTTTTTTTAAGGAAGTGTCACCAACTATGTTATTTACATAGACAGGTAATAGGATCAGTAGAAGAGGAAGCAAAGAAAGAATCACATCAAAGAATGGATATGTTAACTCTCCTACGGAGAATGAATATACCAGCTCCATGGTATAATTAGGTAGATGGAAGATGAATCTGTTCTACTTTACACAATGATGTCTCAATTCTATACTTTAACCAGTGGAATCTAAGAAGGGAGCTATAGTTTGCCATGTGAGAATCCCCTTTAAATTTTGTCACTTGAAAGTGACTGTAAGCTCCAGGCATCATGCTATGTTTAAAAAGATTATTTAGCAGTTGTGAAATATGTTGGTTGTTTCATGAGTTACATGTTGCAATTAATACATTATATGAAAAAGGTCAATAATATCCACATACTTCTGTTTGACTCTGGTGTTGTTCAGTCATATCCAATTCTTCAAGATATCATTTGGGACATTCTTGGCAAAGATATTGGAATGGTTTGCCATTTCCTTTTTCATTCACTTTGTAATTGATGACCTGAGGCAAAGCTGAGGGTTAAGTAACTTACCCAGCATCACATAACTAGTGTCTAAGGCCAGATTTGAACTAATTAAGACAAGTTTTCCTGATTTCATTGCTCAGTATTCTATATACTGAGCCACCTAGCTGCCCCTTCTCCTCTCTAGGAGTTTTCGAAGATTTTGCTAAGAACAAAATAATTTAGATTTTACATGGGCTTGTGGGCAAGAAAGATAATAGTGATCCAGGGAATTATGAATGTAGTTCTAATCTGGTTAAGTTGGAAGACTGTTCCTGAGATGCAAATTCACCTTGATTGTTGATTGTATCCTGCCTCCCCTTTATACCGTTTGCATTTTGTCCACCCTTTTCCCCATCACTGAGCCTTGACCTAGAGACTGGTATGACAGGATATTGAATTTAGGGGTTGAGCAACTTGAGCTAGCAAGGACTAGTGCATAGTTTGCCATTGGAAGATACCTGACCCAAGATATAAAACCATTCACCAAATGCCACCCTCTGTCCAATCTACAACTGAAGGGTATTTAATAGGATGTGATGCCCTTTCAAGCTCTTGTTTCTTTTGGTTTCCCATCCAGAAAGATTGAGTTTTCTCATGTTTTTCCCTAACCCACATGGAGCCCCTTAGGACTCATGGCCTGGGTAAGCCAAACCTCAGGGCTGGCTGCCTGATCTTTTCTATCTATCTTTCTTCTTCTTCTTCTTCTTCTTCTTCTTCTTCTTCTTCTTCTTCTTCTTCTTCTTCTTCTTCTTCTTCTTCTTCTTCCTACTCCTCTTCCTCCTCCTCCTCCTTCTCCTCCTCCTCCTCCTCCTCCTTCTTCTTCTTCTTCTTCTTCTTTTTCTTCTTCTGTGTGTGTGTGTGTGTGTGTGTGTGTGTGTATATATATATATATATATATATATATATATATATATATATATATCTTACTCATTTGCTCAGAGTGCTTCTTTTCTTACTACTTTTGGTCAATGTACTTTCTAACAATATTTTGACATAATGAAATCCTGAGAAGTTTTAACATCACAGAGAACTATAAATTTTTTCACCTTTTCAGTGGCCTTAAATCTTGTCTTCCATCTCTAAACCTTTAATAATCAGCATCATTTATGGGAGCTATCCAGGAAGTCACTGGATCTTTCTGGATCTTCACAGACATCTATGAGGTGAGAGAAACTCTAAACTAGGATATCTTTCTGGATCTGGATAAATTGAACTCTTGGGAAAAACCATCCCTAAATTAGGTCTCTTCCATATTTCCTGGAATTTGCAAGGGAGAATGACTGCAAAGTCCAGAGGTGAGTGTGTTTGAGTTGGCAGGAGATAGGATTTGGGACACTAGTCCTGTAAACTTATGATGACACCTCCATTCCCCCCAGCCATGGGTCCCTGTATTTTGTAGCCCTTAAGTGATTCTGTCCTATGAATAATTTTTCAGACTGATCTTGAGAAGGAGACAGTGCAGAGGTTTTGAAGTGGCCTGTGAAAGCTCTTAGCACAAATTGTCCTTGGGTAAATCCAAGAGTACACTGGGGGTATTTTCTTTTCACTGAAATGTTTGTTTGGCCTTTTGAGAAGGAGATGTGGCCAGTTCTCTTTGCCTCACTCTTGGAGGGCAAACTCTTTATCTATGGCTCAAATCTGTTCTTTCTCTCTCTCTCTGTCTCTTGAAAAGTGCTCTCTCTCACTCTCTGCAGTCCCCACCCTTTTGGGGTGATTACAAGGGGAGGGGAGGGAGGAGAAAAGTTCTAACTTTTTAGGACCTAGAAGCTCAAATCTATAACCCAGCTGGAATGAATGCTTCATGGCAGAAGGGTAAGATCTTCCAAAACTTGTTCTAGCCTCATTGTTTAAAATAGGGTACTACAGTGCCTTCTTCATGGTTTGGGAAGAAGGGGACATGGGGCTAGGCAAAGGACTATTTTCCTTAGACTTACAAAGGGTACCAATTCCAAGCCCTGTCTCCTAAAGGTGTTAGCTCAGCTGAGGATCTCCCACCCTTGAGGGAAGAGGAAGGGGAAGCAGGCAGATTAATTGACATACCTTCTGCTCAATTGTAAAGGAAAAAAAAATAAAAAAGGGAAAAAAGGAAGGCAACTTGTTCTGGGACTAGGAACTTCAGATTTCATCTTTTAATTAAGCCTGTGCTAATACCTAATAACTCTAATAGAGTAACTGTATTTGAACTCTGTAAAATAACTGAGGGATGCATTCAACCATATTAAGGAATTATTGATTGACTACTTTAAAATCTTAACATGAAGACTTCTGGGGTTGAGACAAGATGGTGACACAAAGCTAACATGCTGCTGGAAAAGTTACAGGATAGTAACAGGAATAAATGAAGTCTCTGTTCTGACATTCACACTACAGATCCCACCAAGAAAAGTGAAGTTTCAAAGACGTTTTGAATTGTAGACATTTTGGAACATCTTCAGTGAAGGTCTAGCTCTTTGGGGAAAAAGGGGAAGTAAAGTCCTGAGAAAGCCAGCAGGAGACTTTCAGCCACAGTTCAATCCAGGTCTCAGTAGCTTAACAATAACAGATGTCCCATCAGTTAGATAGTAAACCAGCAGGTAGGACTCGAGCCTCAAACAAAGTCTGAACCCTAAAAATGAACTGGGTGGAAACAAACAACTATAAAGTCAGAATGTGGACATAAAGGAGTATAAAACATTCTGCAAAGGCAAGGCCTGGACTACATAAGCAATGCCATATCCAACAAGTCAGGGATCAGACCCCAACCCCAGCAAAATAAAAACTTGGATCTATACTCCATATATCCCAGGAGCAGAACTAAAACAACAGTGATGAACAAAAAAAAAAAAAATTAAAGGAACCCTCATTATAGAAAATAACATTACAGTCAAAGATGGCAGTGATATCATGTCTAAAGAAGAAAGCAGTGAAAAATCACTCCCAGGGGAAGTATCAAAACAATCTATAAATTGGACTGAAATACAAAAGCTCATGAAGTGTTTTAAAAAGACTTTAAAATCAAAAGAAGAGGGGAAAAAGGAAAATGGAAAAAAGTGAAGGTCATGGCAGGAAAATTATGAAAAGTTGATCAAAGTAATCAACTTCATGAAAAGTAAAAATAGTCTACTGTAAAAGAAAACATAGAAACTAATTGAAGAAAATAAAACTGTAAAAATTAAAATTGAAAGAAAAGGAACTTTACTTCTCTAGGTATAATTAGAGGGTCGAATTATAATTGAAGAGAATAAACCTTAAGTAAATAGCTATAATTGAATGTTATCTCTTCATCATAGAGTTCCAAGCACAGCACTCTGTTTGAATCAAGAAGCCCTGAAGAAAAAAGGGGTGCTAACTACAAATTTATGTGTCTTGTTATTTTTTGACTCACTTTAATCACATGGTGTTTAACACTTTGTCTAGTGATAGCAATACAAACTATGAAGACCTGAGTCAGTATCCCTGTAACTTATAATCATTTGAAAAGTTCCCAGGTGAGATCTCCAGAACCTCTCAGTACTTAGAGCCCATTCAGCACAATAAACTACAAAGTTTGGAGTCAATATCTTTATAACTTACAATCATTTGTGAAGTTCTCAGGTGAGACATCCAGAGTCTTCCAGTACTTAAAGATTATTAAGATATATTTTTTAAAATTTTATTTTCATCCATTTGAACATGGATATTTCCAAGTTACAAAGTTTCCCTCCACCATCCTACCTGTCACCCTCCCCTCAGTTGGGGGACAGTCAGATTAGCACTTTATATACATATTTGCCTAAAAATATTTAAAAATTAGTAGTTTTTTGCATGAGGAATTAGGATTAAGGGAAAGAGATACACAAGAGATAATTGTTATTAAATGTTCATCATATTGGGTAGAGGCTTTTTATTTTCTGTGTATTTTGTTTTGTTTTGTTTTGCTTCCTCTGGGTGGAGATAACATAGCCCAGAATCTGTCAAATATGGTTGGGTTGGCTCTCTGGACAGCCAAGAAAGGTTGCTTCCATCAAGCTTGTTCATCTCATAATGTAGAAGTATAAATTTTACTCTTGACTATACTCCCTTCACTCGGTATCACATCCTGTAAGTCATTCCATGCTTATCTAGAGTCTGACCATTTATTGTTTCTTATAGAACAATAATATTCTATAATATTCATGTACCATAACATGTTTAGCCATTCCCAAATTTTTGGGCATCCCATCAATTTCCAATTTTTTGCCACTACAAAAAGGGCTACTATGGATATATAGGAATTTTTCCATTTTTTACAATTTCTTCTGGATATAGTCCTAGAATGGGAATTGCTGGTTCAAAGGTACAAACAGTTTTATTGATCTTTGGATATAGTTTCTTATTGCTCTCCAGAAAGGTTGAATCCATTTACAACTTCAACAGCAATGTACCAATGTTCAAGTCCTCCCACAACCTCTCCAGCTTTGATCATCATCCCTATTTCCCATCTGGGATAATCTAATAGGTATGAGATGATACCTCATTGTTGTTTTAATTAGCATTTCTCTAATCAATAGTGATTTGGAGCATTTTATATGCTTATATATAACTTTAATTTCTTCATTTGAAAACTCTCTGTTCATATCCTTTGGTCATTTATCAGGGAATAACTTGTGACCCTATAAATTTGATGCATTTCTCTATAGATTTTATAATTGAAACATTTTTAAAGTGATTTCCTTTTTTAATTAAAGATTTTATTTATTATGAGTTTTACAATTTTTTCCCTAATCTCACGTTCCTCCCCCCACATAAAGCAATTTGTCAGTCTTTATTTTGTCTCCATGTGGTACATGGATCCAAATTGAATGTGATGAGAGAGAAATCATATCCTTAAGGAAGAAACATAAAGTGTAAGAGATAACAAGATCAGACAATAAGATATCAGTTTTTATTTCTAAATTAATGGAAATAGTCCTTGGACTTTGTTCAAACTCCATGGTTCTTTATCTAGATATAGATGGTGTTCTCCATTGCAGAGAGCCCCAAATTGTCACTGATTGTTGCACTGATGAAATTAGTGAATCCATCAATGTTGATCATCACCCCAATGTTGCTGTTAGGGTGTAGAGTGTTTATCTGGTTCTGCTCATCTCACTCAGCATCAGTTCATGCAAATCCTTCCAGTATTCCCTGAATTCCCATCCCTCTTGGTTTCTAATAGAACAATATGTTCCATGACATACATATACCACAGTTTGATAAGCCATTCCCCAATTGAAGGGCATTTATTTAATTTCCAATTCTTTTCCACCACAAACAGGGTTGCATTGAATATTTTTGTACAAGTGATGTTTTTACCCTTTTTCATCATATCTTCAAGGTATAGACCCAGTATTTTTATTGTCCTTTGGGCATAGTTTCAAATTTCTCTACAGAAAGTTTAGATTAGTTCACAGGTCCACCAACAATGTAATAGTGTCCCAGAATTCCCACAATCCTTCCAACAATGATCATTGTCGTTTCCAGTCATATTGGCCAGTCTGATAGGTGTGAGGTGGTACCTCAGAGAAACTTTAATTTGCATTTCTCAAATAAGTAATGATTTAGAGGAATTTTTCATATGACTATGGATTGCTTTGGTCTCTTCACCTGTTAGTTGCCTTTGCATATCCTTTGACCATTTGTCAATTGGGGAATGGCTTTATTTTTAAATATGACTCAGTTCTCTGTATATTTTAGAAATGATTACTCTGTCAGAAGCATTAGTTGTAAAGATTGTTTTCCAGTCCACTACATTTCTTTTGATCTTGGTTACAGTTGTTTTATCTGTGCAAAAGCTTTGCAATTTAATGTAATTGAAATCATCTATTTTTTTTTTTTTGGTTATGTTCTCTATCTCTTCCTTAGTCATAAACTGCTTCCCTTTCCATAAATCTGACATCCTTGATCTTCTAATTTGCTTATAGTATTGCTTTTTATATATATAAATCCTGTAGTCATTTGGATCTTATCTTGATATAGAGTGCGAGCTGTTGGTCTAATATAAGTTTCTACCATACTAACTTCCAATTTTCCCAGCAGTTTTTATCAAAGAGAGTTTTTTTATCCCATAGCTAGACTCTTTGGGTTTATCAAATAATCATTTCCTGCTGTTGCATCTAGTCTATTCCACTGGTCCACTACTCTATTTGTTAGCCAATACCAGACAGTTTTGATGACTGATGCTTTATAATATAATTAATTTAATTTTAGGTCACGTAGGGCTAAGGCCCCTTCTTTTGCACTTTTTTTCATTAAATCCCAGGAAATTCTTGACTTTTTATTTATCCATATGAATTTACATACAACTTTTTCTAACTCATTAAAGTAATTTTTTGGAATTTTGATAGGTAGGGCGCTAAATAAATAGTTTAGTTTTGGTAGAATTGTCATTTTTATTATATTAGCTCTTCCTATCCATGTGCAGTTGATGTTTGCCCAGTTATGTAAATATTATTTTATTTGTGTGAGAGGGGTTTTATAAGTGTTTTCATAAAAGTTTCTGAGTTTGCCTTGGCAAATAAACTCCCAGGTACTTTATATTGTCTGAGGTTACTTTGAATGGAAGAAATGAAACTTTTATCACAACTCCTGGTTTTAAAGATTGTTTCCCAACTTTCCACTTTTCTTCTGATTTTGCCAGCATTGATTTTTATTAGTGTAAAACCTTTGTAACTTAATATAGCAAAAATCATTTTCTTGTTATGATTATTGATTATTTCTATTATTTGTTGTTTAATCTCCTTACTTAAGATTAAGTTATTTAATTTCCAATTCATTCTTCATTTATTTTTCCCTGTCCTGATATTATATGTAATTTTTATTGCATCAGTAGTGATAAGAGAAGAAAAGTAAATTGAGGGAATCAGAATTGGCAATGAGGAAGTAATCATCCTTGCAGATGATATGATGGTATACCTAGAGAACCCAAGAAAATTATTTTGAAAACTCCTTGTAGCAATTATCAATTTCAACAAAGAAGCAAGATATAATATAAACCCACAAAAAATCATCAGCATTTCTTTATATGAACAACAAAGTTCAAGAGTAGGAGATATTTCATTTTAAAATAATTGTAGACAACATTAAATACTTGGGATTCTTCCTCTTAAGACAAACCCACAAACTGTATGAACACAATTACAAAACATTCCTCATCCAAAGAAAGCCAGATCTAAATAATTGCAAAAATGACAACTGACAATTCTACCCAAATTAAATTACTTATTCAGTACCATACCAATCAAACTACTAAATAACTACTTCACCAAGCTAGAAAAAATGGTAACAAAATTCATGAGGAGCAACAAATGTGCAAGAATAACAAGGGAGTATTTCCAATCAAGATGGCAGAGAGAACACAGGCACTGTGATAAATTCTCCTGATTTTCCCCTCTTATGTAATATGAAACAAAACTCTTAACAGAATTCTGATCCACAAAACCTAGAAAGAAAAGCTAGTTGAAGAACATCTACCACACATTTTGTATTCCAGAATCATGGGCCAGGCTGGGCAGCTGGGCACAGAATGCAAACTCTGAAAGGAGCATAGGAAGGGGTGAAAGCCAGAGAGCATGAGAGCAGGACCTGTCTGATGAGCCCCAGAGGCATGAGACAACTAGGAAGCAGAGGCATTGACTGTGGCAATGACTGTCTGGAGCTTACCGGCAGGGCTGGAGGCTGAGGTCAGTTTGGGAGATTTGCAGACATCAATTCCAGGGCTCCCTGGTCTAGAGGAACTTAGAGTCCATACCTTCATTTCAGCTGAAGCCTCTTCCCAGAACAAACAGCATTACAGCCCAGATACACCCCTGGTTTGGGTGTGAGCAGCAGAGCTCCCTCAGCTATGAATAGGGAGAGTAATTACCTTTTCCTAGGGCAAAACCATTATTCAAAGACAAAAGTATTGAGCAGCTTCAACATACCCTCCAGGTTAAGCAAGAGGGCCTCAAATCAAGGACACAGACAGTCCAGAGAAAGAAAACAATACAGCCTACTGGCCAGCGCACTTGAAGTTACTAAACCCAGTGAGTAAAACATGTAGGGATCTAAACAACAAACCTCTTTGAACCAGCCCCTCTCTAACACAAGGTCCTAGGAAAATGAATAAAGACCAGAAGAAAGGAGGGTCCATAGAATAATTACTAGAAGGAAAAGACCCTATCTCAGAGAGCTCAAGATCCTCTGAGGAGGATATGATTTGGCTTACAGCGCAGAAAGATTTCCTTGAAGAAATCAGGAAGGAGTTTAAAATTCAATTAGAAAATTGAGGAGAGAAAATTAGTAACTTGAACTAATAAAATAAATCTGTGGAAAATACAGCTGGACAAATGAAAAAGAGAATAATTTTCACAAAACCTCAATTGATCAAATGGAAAACTCTTTCAAAAATAGAATTGACCAATTGGAAATGGAGTTGCAAAAGGTAAATGAAGAAAATTCTCCTCTAAAAGAAAGAATGGAGTCTGTGGAAACTAATTATGTCATGAGATAGCAAGAGTCTGTTAAACAAAAGCAAAAATCAGAAAAAAAGAAGAAAATTTAAAATAGTTCATCAGCAAAATCACTGACCTTGATAATAGATCAAGAAGGGACAAGCTGATGGCAAAATAGTTATTGAAAGAATACTTTGATCCCTTCTGGAAAGAGATCTTAAAATGAAAACACCAAGGAATGTTGAGGCCAAACTCAAGATCTATCAGATAAAAGAGAAAATCCTTCAAGAAACCGGAACGAAACAATTTAGAAAACAAGGAACCACAGTAAGGATTATGCAGGCCCTGGCTGCATCAACATTAATGTATCAAAAAGCCTGGCATAAGATATTCAAAAGAGCAAGGGAGATTAGAATGTAGCCAAGGATCCACTATCCAGCAAAAATGAGTCTTCTCTTCAAGGGGAAAAGATGGATATTTAAGGAAGTAGGAGACTTTCAACTTTTTCTGATGAAAAGACCATCAAACAAGAGGCTCAAGAGACACATGAGTAGTAGTAAAGTAGTAAAGAAAGTAGTAAAATAGTAAAGAAAAATAAAACTGCTATCCAATAAGATGGAACTGGCTATATTCTCACCTAGGATAAAGATTCTCATAACTCTTGAGAATTTTTATTCTATTAGAGATAATATACTTAGGCAAAAGTGATGGATGCTCATGACTTATCCATGAGACTGTTATCTAATAAGATGAAATTGGCTATGCCCTTCCTAGAAGAAAGACTCTAATAACACCTGAGAAATTTAACTCTATTGGAGAGAATATATTTAACCAGAAGTAATGGATACTCCATGACTTTTTTGGTGACTCAGTTAGAATGATATGAATGCAATACCACCTAAAAATGGCTTTGTGTCTTTGAGTCATCTTGGACTTCTTCAATGGAAAGACAAGATTGAAGCTTATAAATATCCTTATAAATATCATTCATTATATTTGACCCTTTACTTACCCTAAGACAATTTAATTATTCAAGAGTTATAAGTGTTAAATTTTCCCTTTAAGGGTTGGATACAACTTTTTTGTCATCTTTTTTTTTTATTTTTGCTTTTGTAAATATTTATTTATTTATGTGCATTGTTAAATTACAAAATTTCCTTAAAGCCTCTCTCCTCATCCCCTTTCCTCAGTGGTGAAGTCAAGTTAGCATTGTACAGTCATACTGTGGATAAGCATGTTTACATATTAGTTATTTTTAGTATAAGAAATTAGGATTAAGGAAAAGAGATACAAGAGAGATAACTTATAAAGTGTTCATTAGATTTTGAAGGGGTGGCTTTCCTTTTCTTTTTTTTCCTTTTCTTTTGTTTTGTTTTTCTTCCTCTGGATGGGGATAACATTGTCTGCAAATGGTCTAATAGGTTGTCCTAGCTCTCCGAACTGCTGAGAGGAGATGCTTCCACTAAAGTTGATCATTTCACAATGTTGTTGTTAATGTGTACATTGTTCTCTTTGTTCTATGCCCTTCACTCAGCATCAGATCCTGTAAGTCACTTCATGCTTATCTATAGTCCGACCATTTATATTTTCTTATAGAACAATAGTATTCCATACTATTCATGTACTATTACTTGTATAGCCATTCCCCAATTGATGGACATTCCCTCAATTTACAATTCTTTGCCAATGCAAGAAGAGTTGTTACAAATATTTGGAAAAGTAGGACTTTCCAATATATATATATATATATATATATATATATTTATATATATATATATATATAAATATATATATATATATATATGTGTGTAATTTCTTCTGGAGATAGACTTATAATTGGAATTCCTGGGTCAAAGGGTATGAACAATATTATAGTTCCCTGGGCATAGTTTTATATTACTCACCAGAGTAGCTGTATCCATTCACAACTCCACCAGTAATGCATCATTGCCCCAATCCTTCCAGAACCTTCCCAACATTGATCATCTTCTCTTTCTGTCATATTGGCTAATCTAATAGGTATTATGAGATGATACCTCATTACTGTGTTAATTTACATTATTAGGAGAATTTTTTACATTATCATATAAAAACTTTGATTTCTTAATTTGAAAACTGTCTATTCATATCCTTTGATTATCAATTGATGAATGACTTGTAACCTTATAAATCTGATATAATTCTATAAATATTTAAGAAATATGACCTTCATCAGAACTCCTTGTTGTAAAAATTATTCCACAGTTTTCTGCTTTCTTTTTATTTTGGTAGCATTAATTTTTCTAGTGCAAAACCTTGTAAATTTTAATTTAGTCAAAATCATTCATTTTGCATTTCATAATTCTTGTTTGGTCAAAAATTTATCCCCTTTCCATCGATCTGATAGATAGAATATTTCTTGTCTATTAATTTAACTATGGTATCATCATTTAGATCTAAATTCTGTATCCATTTTGACCTTATTTTGGTATAGTGTAGGTATTGTGGGTCTATGCCAAGTTTTTGCCATACTATTTTCAACTATTTTCAACTTTTCCCAGCAATTTTTATTTTTGGGTGTCTTTTTAATTTTTTTTTTATATTTGGCAAGGTAATGGGGTTAAGTGGCTTGCCAGAGGCCACACAGCTAGGTAATTTTTAAGTGATTGAGACTAGACTTCTACTCAAATACTTCTGACTGCAGGGCTGGTGTTCTATCAACTTAGCCACCTGGCCACCCCCCCCCCCCCCGCCCCCGCCAACAATTTTTGTGAGCTCTTTTTCCAGAAGCTGATATCTTTGGGTTTGTCAAATAGGAGATTTCTGTACTCATTTACTGAAGTTTCTTTTGAACCTTTCCTAATTCACTGACACATTTCTTAAACAGTAACAGGTAATTTTGATGACTACTATTTTATAGTATAATTTTAGATCTGCCAGAGCTAGGCCACCTGGCTTTACAGTTTTTTGTTTGGTGCGATATATACCATTTGATGGTCTTGACTAATATTTGTTTTGCTTTATTTTTTCTTCCTCTTTTCTTTTACCTTTTTTATGCATCTCTTGAGTCCTAAATTTGACAACTGAATTATATGTTCAGTTCTGGACTTTTTTTCAGGAAATTTTGGATGTCCTCTATTTTGTTGAACATCGATCATTTCCCCTGACAGTATATACACTGAATTTTGCAGAATAGTAAATTCTCAGTTGAAATCCTAGGTCCTTTGCCCTCTGATATATGGTATTCTAGGTCCTCTGGTCCTTCAGTGTTGAAATTTTTGGGTCCTGTGTTCATCTGACTGGATTTTCTTTGTATTTAAAATGTTTCCTTTTTTGCTGATTGCACAATTTGCTCCTTTATTTGGAATTTGCCTATAACAGCTCTTGGGGGTTTTATTCTAGGATTTCTTTCTGGAGGGCTTCTGTGTATTCTTTCAATGGTTATATGGTCTTGTTGCAAATTTGGACAGTTTTCTCTGATAATTTTCTGCATGATGCTTTCCAGGTTCCTTTTTGATCTAAGTTTACTAGTAGTCCAGTGATTTTTAAATTATTTTTCCTGGATCTAATTTCCAAGTCATTTGTTTTTCCTAAAAGATACGTTACATTTTCTTCAAATTTTTCAGCCCTTTTATTTTGTTTGATGGAATCTTGTAATCTCATAGTTTCACTTGGTTTCAATTCTAATTTTTAGGGTTTTATTTTATTCAATTGGCTTCTGTGTCACTTTTTCCAGTTAGCTATATTTACTTTTAACAAAGTTGAATTTTTTGGTGAATTTTTCATGATTTTCCTACATAACTTCCTTTTCTTTTTTTCCACTTTCTTCTTCCTGTCTTCTTTGGTTTTTAACTTCTTTTTTGTTCCATTCTATGAGCTTTTGAATTTGAATTGAGACTTCCCCTGTAAGTAATTTTTTCACTGATTTCTTCTTCCAGAGTAACATTGTTAGCATCTTTATTTGCAAAGTAGCTTTCTATAGTGAGATCTCGTTTAACTTTTTCCCTCATTTTTGTTGTTTCAGTTCTCCTGATATAAAAGGAATCTAGATCCAAGCTTTTTATGCTGAATCTAGGGTCTGATTTATTTCTTGTCATTGGCCAAGATGTTGCTTATGCAGTGTAGTCCTTGCTTTTCATGAATTTTATTTCCTCCTTTATGTCCAGGATCTGCCTATGCAGTGGTTTGTTCCTAACCATTTTATTTGCTCCAGTTTTCCCAGAGTTTAGATTTTTTTGGGAGTTGGGGCCCTACCTGAATGCTGGCTATCTACCTACTGTTGTCAGACTGTGGGGACCTGGACCACATTTTAGCTTAGAACTTCTGACTGCCTTTCATCCTCTCCATTAGCTTGACTTTACATCCCCTTTTCCCCCAGACAGACCTTTAATGAAGGTCCTCCACAATGTCTCCTGCTGAAACCTTTTGTGAAACTTCTCTTTTTCTTGATGTCATTGCAGAAGTTTCACTTAACTGGTAGGGAAATTCTAGAGGAGCATGTTAGCTTCATGCCTCCATTCTGGCTCTGTACTGGAAATCTTCCTTCCTGTAACCTAGCAACAGTCCATTAAACCACAATGTCCAACTAATCTGAAGAAAGAACAAATATATATAGTTTTGATGATCACCAGCTCCAACAAGTGATGGGTGGCAAGAAGAGAGTCAAGGGGATAAAACATGGATGTCTTCAAGTCTCCAAAAAATCTAAATGTATACATCAGGTGTCCAATATCATATTGCTGCTTTATATTGATCTTAAAGTTCATAAATATTTGAGATCTTTTTCCATATACATTGATTTCTAAACATTACTCCTTTATCCTATAGTTATAAAATAGATGATTTTTACTCACATGGAACTTCTGAAATTTTTTATTTAAAATGACTCATCATTCTCATCTAACAAGGTCTTATTTTTTTGTTCCTAATCTAACTCCTTTTTACTGACTAATCTAATAAAATAAACTCATGGCCATATAATATGCTTTCCAGGTAGTGCCTCAGGAATTCCCTCTGCTTATCTATAAACTTTATAGGACTAGGCTTTTGACAGTTGATGAAGAAATATCAAGTCTTTATTAAACTGCCTGTGCCCTTTTACTTATCTATATCAAAATTTCCAAAGATGATTAGGGAAAAGGAAAAAAAAAACCTATATCTTCTAAAAATTCATAGTAGGTCTTTTGGTGGCAAATACCTGGAAGCAGGGATTTTCTTCAATTGGGGAATGTCTGAATAAATTGTGTAAAGTTATTGTGATGGAATACTAATGTGGTATAAGCAACAAATGAGCTTGTTGATCTTAGGAAAACATGGACAGACTTGCAAAACATAATAAAGAACTTTGCATAAAGTAACTGTAATATTGTTTTAAGAACAACTTTGAAAGTATAAGTCATTGTAACTATTATAACCCCCCAACCTGACAACAAAGGACAGATGAAGAAGAATACTATTGGCATCCAGATCAAGAACTGATAAATAAAAAGGATGTTTTTTCTTTGGTTCTAGAAGAAGACCAAGACATAAGGGAGGTGATTTAATGACAAACACATGAATTGAATTACTAAGTGAGGGGTGCTTTGCTAAGTCAGCAATGTCACCTTCTCTTCCAGAACCAGTGGGTCCAGTGGCCAGATATGTTTGAAGACAACTGAGAATGGCCCTGGATGTAAGGCAATCATACTTAAGTGACTTGCCCAAAATCACAAACTTAATAATCATCAAATATCTGTGGCCAGATTCAATCTCTGAGCCACCTGACTCAAAGTCCATGCTCTCTCCACCGTATCACTTAGCTGGATACCATGTGGCTTCGTAGGCTGCCTGTAGACCCCTGACGAACTGTGCATTGGCAAGTATCTTTCCTCTTCTGATCTTGGTCTGTGCCCCAAGCCTTGGCCTATGGGATTTCTTTGCCTCTTGGCTGGCCATACTGCTACCTCTGTGTTTGGCTGCTGTGGTCTTCTTCTTCTCTCTGTGTCAAGTGTGACTGACTTTCCCTGACCCATGTTTCATGTGGGATGCCTCTGCTTAAATCAATATGCTGACCCTGATTCTAGAGGGAGAGTAGTCTTGCAGGTGATATTGACCCCAATAAGTAGATATAGAAAAATGAATATATATATATATATATATATATATATATTCATTGTACACATTTGTGAATATCTGCATATATACAGGTATGGATATATGTTTTTATGGTACATATTATATATACATCTAGAGTTCACTATATATATATATATATATATATATATATAAATATACACATATACATACATACACACACAAACACACAGATAGAGACAGTATTTGTTCACAAGACCAAGGTGTTCACTATTGGTTTATTGATTTTTTTTAATTTCATATGAAATTCTACATTATAAGTAAAAAGAATTTTTTTAATTTAATTTTTTTATTTTTCCTTGGAATGGTGGTTTTTACTGATCTTTTTTTTGCAAGATTTCGAATTTTACAATTTTTCTACCTCCCTCCACTCCCTTCACCACCACCCCAACAGATGGCAATCTGATATTTGAATTTGCATCCATGATAAGCATAGATTAAAATTGAAGATGTTATGAGAGAAGAATCAGATTTAAAAAGGAAGAAAGAAAACATTAGAGATAGCAAAATGACATATTATTACGTGACAAATTTTTAAAAATTGAAGATAATAAGCTTTGGTCTTTGTTTAAACTCCACAGTTCCTTCTCTGGATATGGATGGTATTTTCCTTCACAAGTCTTTTAAAATTGCCTTTGATTTTTGTGCTGCTGAAATGAAAAAGTCCATTGCTGTTGATCATCACCCCATGTTTGTTAATGTGTATAATGTTCTTCTAGTTCTGCTCATTTCACTCAGAATCAATTCCTGCAAATAAAAGTAAAAATAATTTTTTAAAAAATACTGAACCCTTATCCAGATGAGGGAGAACATAGAGTAGTGAAAAGGAACTGGCCATGGAACCAGTAAGATTAGGGTTTAAGGTTTGCCCTGACATATATTGCCTCTTCTACACTTTTCAAGTCACTAGACTTTGAGCACCTTGGAAAACTTTTTAAGTTTCAGAGTATATGCTGGTCTGAAGTGGAACAAGGAGTTTTCTATGCTAATGAATCTCAAGTCTGAAAAAGAAAAACAAAGATCAAGAAAGGAAGAAATATATACACACACACCAGAAAGATAAAAATATCTATACTGTACTTTCCCTTCAGATCACCTCAGGCTGTTAGTGTGAAAACTAAGACCAACAAGGTAGATTGATTTGCCCAAGATCATACAGATGGTAAACGAAAAAGTATAAATTTGTACTCAAGTTCATTGACTAAAATTATTTTTAATTTAGTTTTATTCATTTAAGGCAATGGTGACTTGCCCAAAGTCACAAGAGCTAAAGAATTATTAAGTGTCTGGGACTGGATTTGAACTCAAGTCCTCCTGACCCCAGGGCCAGTTCTCTATCCACTGCATCACCTAGCTCCCCCCATTGACTAAAATTTGATACTTTTTTAAAGGCATGCTTTTTACATGAGCAGGTGACAAATATCTGGGAACCATAATGAATACATTCTTTGATAGAAGTAGCATTAAGCAAAGACATCAAGATTTATGGAGCAGCTAAGTGGCACAGTGGACAGACAGAGCACCAGTCCTGGATTCAGGAGGATTGGACTTCAAGTCTTAGTTCAGACCCTTAATAATTACCAGTTGTGTGACCTTTAGCAAGTCATTTAATTCTATTGCATTGCAAACTCCCCATCATAATTTGTTAGAATTGATAACCCAAACTGAGTGTCTGAAATTTATTTTTGATAATTTGATATTTTTTCACAATATATGTTATAAATTTTTTTCAATTTCATCTATATGCACATGTATATTTTTAAGGTACAAAATTTCCTCCCAAGCTCTTTTCCCATCCCCCTCTCCTCAGCGGGAAATTTTCAAATTCAAATATACATACACACATTTGTGTTATACATATCTACAAGTTAGCTATTTTTCTATGAGGAATTAGGATTAAGGGAAAGAACTTTATAAGAGAAAATTTTTAACGAAGTGAATCGGGGGGGGGGGTGCAGAGCCAAGATCGTGGTGTGAAGGCAGGAATTCCCAGTAACTCGTTCCCCAAAAAACTGCAAAAACCATCAAATTATGTTTCTAGCCAAAATTTAAAGGGGCAGAAACCTCAGCAAGACTGAATGATACAATTTCCCAGTCCAAGACAACTTAGAAGTTTTGCAGGAAAGGTCTGTTTTATTCGTACTGGGGGGTTAGAAACTGCATGCAGCACAGCCAGCCCAAGTGTCTAGATCCTGGGGGCACCTGCATCCATGGCAGAGGGGGGAGTTTCCAAATCTCCTTACTCAGGCATCACTGGGAACAGCTTGAAGGTATAGTAAGAGAACACTGCCACCCTAAAGTGAGTGTGGAGCTAACATAGGTCCTCAGAGCAGTCTTGCAGTGAGAACTTGCAGAAATCTGGGAAGCCAGCCTATACCTCCAGAGTACAATCCACAGACAGTAAGGAATTTGGGGGAGACTGTAAAGGTCTCTCTGCTCTCCCTGGTGCAGGACTCAGCTGTTTTCCCACACTCAGATCCAGGTTGCAGTTTGGACTTCCATATTACCACAGATTCAGGGAAGAGGGGGATGTCTATGGTAATTCATATATCAAAGCACAGACAAGAAAGCAGTCAGAGCCTCTCATAAGACGTTGAGGGAAATAAAGCTACAGTGGGGTACCCCCCCACACACACCCAAATCCTTGGAAGTGTGGTAAATCAGTAAAGGGTGAGGAAATTAGCAAGCAATAGTAAAATAACAATTTGACCATAGAAAATTACTTTGGTCCCATGGAAGATTCAGAAGATAACAGATTTGAAGCTTCTGTATCCAAAACCTTGAAGAGAAATAGAAAATGGGCTCAGGATGTTGATGAGCACAAAAATGGACTGTGGAAAGCAGTAAAGGGAGGTAGAGGGAACATTGGGAGGAGAAATGGGACAGATGCAGATAAATAGTGAAAACCAAATCAGCAGCTTGGTGAAAAAAATACAAAAAAAATACTGAAGAATATATTATGTTAAAAACCAGTTTAGGGGGCAGCTAGGTGGCACAGTGGATAGAACACTGGACTTGGAATCAGGAGTACCTGAGTTCAAATCTGGCCTCAGACACTTAATAATTACCTAGCTGTGTAGCCTTGGGCAAGCCACTTAATCCCATTTGCCTTGCCAAAAAAAAAACCACCTAAAAATAAAAGCAGTTAAGGCCAAATGGAAAAAAGCAACAAAAAAGCAAATTAGGAGAAGAATGCCTTATAAAGCAGAATTGCCCAGTTGTAAGAGGAGATAAAAAAAGCTCTTTGAAAAAAATGACTTCAAATGTAGAATGGAACTAAAGGTAGTTAATGACTTTGCAAAAAAAATCAAAAAATCAGGAAGAAATAAAACTTTTCCAAAAAAAAAAAAAAAACAGAAATTAGAAGAAAATGTGAAATATCTCATTGGAAAAAGAACCAACCTGGAAAACAGATTCAGGAGAGATATGTTAAAAATTACTGATCTCCCTGAAAGTCACAACTAGGAAAAGAGCCTAGACTTTATTTTTCAAGAAATAATATGGCAAAATTTCCCTGAGATCCTAGAAGCAGAGAGTAAAATAGAATTGAGGGAATTTACTGATCACCTCCTAAAAGGAATCCCCAAAGAAAAACCTTTCAGGAATATTTTGACCAAATTCCAAAACTCCCAAGATAAAAAAAAAAATATTGAAAACTGCCAGAAACAACACAATTCAACCACTGTAGTCTACAGTCAGGATTACACAGGATTTGACAGCATCTACATTAAGGGCTTGTAGGGCTTGGAATATGATATTCTGGAAGGCAAAAGATCTTGGTTTACAAACAAGACCCATCAAAATTTAACATCCTTTTTCATGGGGAAAATATGGACTTTCAACGAACCAGGGAACTTTCAAACTTTCCTACTGAAGCAAAGAGAGCTGATACAACCACAAGGTACAGGAAGGAGCAGAACATAATTGTACAATATAATAAAAAGGTGGAGTCAAAGGGTGATAAAGTAAATTAATGGGAAGAAAAGAAAGAAGAGGAAGAAGGGGCTAAGATATTGCACATCAGAGTCAAGAAAAAGCTTTTTCAAGCAGTGGGATGGGGGGGGAAGGTGAGGGGGACTGAGTGAGCCTTCATTTTCATTAGAAGTGGCTCAGATAGGAAATAACATACACACTTAATAGGGTATCTTATCCTAGAGAATCTATCTTACCCTAGAGAAAAATGAGAAGGGCTGAGATAAGGGGGAATGGGGGGAGGGAAGGGGGGAATGGGTGATGGAAGAGAGGGAAGATTTTGGGAGCGGGTACTCAGATACAACACACTTTTGAACTGGGATAGGGTGAGAGGAGAGAGAGAGAGATTAGAATAAATGAGAGTTGTAAGAAATAGAATGGAGGGAAATACAACTGGTAATAGTAACTGTGGGAAAAAAATATTGAAGCAACCTCTTTGGTGGTCTTATGATAGATAAAGAAGGCAACTCATCCCACAGACAGCCATTGGAATCTAAACATATGCTGAAGTACATTTTTTTCTTTCTCACTATTCTTAAGTTTTCTCATCTTCTTGGCAGGGAGTGGGGTTGTTTATTCTCATGACAAGATTATTGTAATAATATAAAATAATTAAACCAATAAAGAAAGAAAAGATAGATGTTTACTTTGAATGTGACAGTCTACATCAGTAGTTTATATTTGAAAAATATAGCAAATAATGTAATTTATCTGATTATAGATTGAAGCTGAAAATTTGTTTACTAATCTTAAACTAAGATGAATTGCTCATAGTGAACCAAAGGAAATGAGAGATGAAAAGAGATTTCAGAACTCCTATCATCTAAGCTTGAAGCAGGAAATGATGGATACTACAGTTGCTGCTAAGGAACAAGTATAGCAGAAATAAAGAAAACTTAGAAGCAGAAAATTTTTTAAAAAGTGAAAGAAGTGTTCATCACATTGTGAAGGGTATTTTTTAAATTTTTTGTTTTGATTTGTTTTTCTTCCTCTGGATGGGGACAGCATTGTCTAGAACTGATTGAATAGGGTTGTCCTACCACTGAGAAATGCTGAGAGGAACTACCTGCATCAAAGTTGAACAACGCACAATGTTGTTGTTACTGTGTACATTGTTCTCTTGGTTCTTCTCCCTTCACTTAGCATCAGATCCTGTAATTCATTCCATGCTTCTTTAGAGTCTTTCTTATAGAACAATAATATTCCATAATATTCACACACCATAACTTGTTCAAAAATTCACCAATTGTTGGATATCCCCTTAATTTCCATTTCTTTACCAATTCAAAAAAAGTTACAATGAATATTTTGGAACATGTGTGACTTTTCCCATTTTTTATAAATACTTCTAGATATAAGCTTAGAATTAGGATAGTTGGTTCAAAGGTTATGATTAGTTTTATTTCTCTTTGGGCATAGTTCAATATTGCTCTCCAGAATGATTGTATACCAGTCCTCCCACAACCTCTCCAAAAGTGATCATTTTCCATTTTTGTAATTTTGGCTACTATCATAGTTGTGAAGTGCTAACTGTAAAGTTGTTTTAATGTGCATTTATCTATTCTGTAATGATTCGGAATATTTTTTTCATATAATTGTATATAGCATTAATTTCTTCATTTGAAAACTACCTATTCATATCATTTGGCCAATTATCAATTGGGGAATGACTTATAACCTTATAAATGTGATGCAAGTCTCTCTATATTTTAGAAATGTGACCTTTATCAGAACTGCTAGTTTCAAAGATTCCTTCCCAGTTTTCTGATTTCCTTCAGATTCTGGCAGCATTGATTTTATTAGTGCAAAATTTTTACATTTAATATAACTAGAATCTTTCATTTTGCAGTTTATAATGTACTCTATTTCCTCTTGGTCATAAATTTGTAACCTTTCAATAGAACTGTTAAGAAAAATATTTCTTAGTCTATTAATTTATCTATCATATTGCCCTTTATGTCTAAATACTGTATCCATTTTGATCTTATTTTAATATAGGGTTTGAGATGTGGGTCTATTCTTGGGTTTTGGCATTTTATTTTCCAGTTTTGCAAATTTTTTTTCTCAATTACTGAATTCTTATCCCAGAAACTAATGTCTTTATGTTTCTCAAATAGTAGATTACCATAGTCATTTATTACTGTTTCTTTTGACCCTTTCTTAATTCACTGATCCATTAATGTATTTCTTAAGCAGTACCAGGCAGTATTGATGACTGCCACTTTATAGTATAGTTTTAGATCTAGTAGTGCTAGGCTACATTCTTTTATGATTTTTTTTATCAGTTCCCTTGCTATTCTTGAGCATTTGTTACTCCAGATGAATCTTGTTATTTTTCTTCTAGTTCAGTAAAACAATTATTTGGTAGTTTGATTGTTTTGCACTGAATAAGTAATTTAATGTGAGGTGAATTGTCATTTTAATTATATTAGCTCAATCTACTCATAAGCATTTGACATTTTCTCAATTATTTACATCTAACTTTATTTGAGTGAGAAGTACTTTATAATTGTGTTCTTACAGTTTCTGGGTTTCTTCCAGAAGGATGACTCCCAAGAATTTAATGTTGTCTCTAGCTAAATTTCTCTTTTTATCTCTTGCTCTTGGCCTTTGGTGCTCTTATATAGAATTGCTCTTGATTTCCTTAGTTTTATTTTAAATCCTACTCCTTTTCTGAATTTGTTAATTGTTTCAAGGAATTTTTTGGATGATTTTCTCCGGTTCTCTAAGAATATCATACCATCATCAGCAAAGACTGAAAACATTGCTTCCTCATTGCCAATTCAGATTCCTTCAATTTCTTTTTCTTCTGTCATTGGTAAGCAAGCATTTCTAATATCTTACTGAATAATAATGGTGATCATGGGCATAATTGTTTCACTCCTCAAATTACTGTAAATATTCCAAGTTTATCCTCATTACATATAGTATTTGTTTATAGATATTGTTTATAATTTTAAGGAAATCTCCATTTATTCCTAAACTTTTATTTTTTATTGGAATGGATGATGGATTTTATCAAAGACTTTTAAAGCATCTGTTGATATAATAATATGATTTATGTTGCTTTTGCTATTGCTATGTTTAATTATGTTGAGTGTTTTTTCTAATATTAATCCATCCCTCCATACCTGGTATAAATATCAGATCATGGTGTATTATCCTAGTAATAACATGCTGAAGTCTCATTGCTAAAATTTTATTTAAATTTTTGCATCAATATTTATTAAGGAGATTAGTCTATTAATTTCCTTTGTTTTGATTTTTCATGTTTTAGGTATCAGCACCATGTTGGTGTCATAAAAGAAACTGGACAAAAGTACCTTTCATATTTTTGAAAATAGTTTATGTAAAACAAATTAATTGTTCCTTAAATGTTGGTAGAATTCCCTTGTAAATTCATATGTACATGGAGATTTTTTCCTTAGGGAGTATTTTGATAGTTTCCTTCTATTTCTTTTTTCTGAAATGGGGTTAAATATTTTATTTCCTCTTCTATTAACCTGATCAGTTTGTGTTTTTCTAAATATTCATGCATTTCACACACTTTGTCCAATTTATTGATATACAGTTTGGCAAAGTATCTCCACATTATCTCTGTAATATTGTCCTCATTGATGGTTAATTCATCTTTTTCATTTTTTGATATTGGTAATTTGTTTATCTTATTCCTTTTAATAAAAAAGTTTATCTATTTTATTGACTTTCTCATAAAACCAAATCTTAGTGTTATTTATGAGATCAATGATTTTCTTGCTCTAAACTTTTTAAATCTCTCCATTCATTTTTTCAGAATTTCTAATTTGGTATTTAAATGGTGATCTTTAATTTGTTCTTTGGTTATCTTTAATTTGTTCTTTTTCCAACATTTTTAGTTGCATAACTAATACATTGATCTCCTATTCTCTATTTTATCCATATAGTCATTTAGAGATATCAAGTCTCCCCTCAAAACTGCATTGGTGGTATCACATAAATTTTGAAATGATGACTTAATGATATTATTGGCTATATTCATTATTTAATGTATGATCCACCCATTATTTAACATTAATTATTTGTTTTGCAATTAGTTTTTGGTATCTTTCCATGACCCTTTATTTCAGAGAATTTGCATTGCTTCAGTGTAAGAAGTGGCCATGCATTATTTCTGCATTTCTCAATTTGATTATAAGATTTTTATGCCTTAGTATATGGTCAGTTTTGATAAAAGTGCCATATGCTGCAGAGGGAACAAAAGAAACATTCTTTTCTATGCCATTAAGTTTTCTCTGAAGGTCTATCAAATCTAGGTTATCTAAGATTGTATTGACTTTCTTAATTTCTTTCTTCCTTATTTTATTTTATTATGTTTATTTATGTTTATTTAGATCTATCTAGTTCTGAGAGAGGGAGGTTGAGCCCCCCCCCCATCATTATAGTTTTGCTTTCTATGTCTCCTTGTAATTCACTCAGCTTTTCCTTTAGGAATTTGAATGTTATGCCACTAGGTGCAAATATGAAGTAATAATAAATATGTAGTAATAATAAAACTTCATTACTAATGAGGACTTTTAAGAAGTTTAGTTTCTTCCTTTATCCCTTTTAGTGAGATTGTTCTTTTGCTTTTACTTTATCTGAGATCAAGATTGCTACACCTGACTTTTATCTTGTGTATACCTCTCTGCTTCAAATGTGCTTCTTGTAAGCAGCATATTGCAGGATTCTGGTTTTTAATGCATTCTGTTATCCAATTCTGTTTTATAGGACAGTTCATCCCATTCACATTTATAGTTACGATTGCTAATGCTGCATTTCGCTCCATGCTATCTTTTTCCATTAATATTTTTTTCTTTCCTTTCCTCTTATTCCTACTTCCCAAAGTTTTAATCCCTTTCACTTTTCTTTTTAATATTTAAATTTCAGTTTATTTTATCTTATATCTTTGGCTTCCGTTTTTTTAGTCCCTTCTTCCCTTATCTTTCCCTTCCCCATCCCCCCACCTTGCCTGTAGAGCAGGAAAGATATGTTTTTTAGTTTTATATTTATTCATACATTACTAAAATAGTCTTCTTGTAATGGTAAACATAATCCCCCCTCACCCCACAAAAATAAAAGATCTCATGAGTAATAAAGTGAAAGTAAGAAAAAAACGTGCTTCAATCTTTGTTCTGATACCATCAGCTCTGTCTCATGGTGGATCACATTCTTTATCACAAGTTCATCAGAGACATTGCTTCCATAGTTGATGTTGTTGATTGTAATTTCCTGCATCCATTTCTCCATACTACCAATTATTATATTTTCTCTTTCTTTGCACTCTGTCACTCATCAAAAGTGTGCTGTAGGATAGCTGAGCAGCAGAGTGGACAGAGCATCTACCCTGGGCCCAAGAGGCCCTAAGCCCATATCCCACTGCAGAGGCCTAGCACTTACCCATCCCTATGGTCCTGGATAGGCCAATCAGTCCCACCACCTTACAAAAAGTAAAAAAAAGACAATGTATTCTCTCACTTGATCTACCCTCTCCTCTATCCCCTACCCCTCCCTCCCTTGCCCTATCCCCCCTTTCTTTCCTTTTTCTTCTAGATTTCAGTCTTACTTAGTATATATGTTGTTTCCTTACTGAGCCATTTCCAATGACAATGTAGCTCCCTCATTCCCCCTCAACTTCCCCCATTCCATACCATTGCAAAAAGTATTTCTTGGTTCTTTTACATGAAATATCTTAGTCTATTGTATCTCTCCTTTCCTATCTCCCAGTACATTCCCTGTTCACCCACTGACTCCATTTTAAAAATATATTGTACCTTCAAATTCAGCTCTCTCCTGTGTCTTGACTATAAAAACTCCTTCTAAGTGCTCTGATAAATGAGAAGGTTTATATGGGTATTATCTGTATCATCTTCCCATGCAGGAATAGATGCAATTCATTATCATTCAATCCATCATAATTTAACCTTCTCATCCACCATCTCTATGCTTCACCTGAGTCCTGTATTTCAAGATCAAACTTTCTGTTCTGTTCTGGCTGTTTCAGCAGGAACATGTGAAGTTCCCCTGGTTCATTAAAAGTCCATCTTTTTTCCTTGGATGAGGCAGTTCAATTTTGCTTGGTTGTTGATTCTTGGCTGTATTCCAGGCTCTTTTCCCTTCTGGAATATTATATGCCAGGACTTATGAGCCTTTAATGTGGATGATACTAAATCCTGGGTAATCCTGACTCCAGCACCACTATATTTGAATTGTTTTGTTCTGGCTGCTTGTAATAATTTCTCTTTGACTTGGGATTTCTGGAACTTGGCTATAATATTACTGGGAGATATTTTTTTGGATCTCTTTCAGTAGGAGATTGGTGTATTCTCTCAATTTCTATTTTTCCCTCTGATTCTAGGATATCAGGACAACTTTCCTGCATAAATGCTTTAAAAATGAAGTCAAGGCTCATTTCCTGATAATTATTTTCGGGTAGCCCAGTAATTTTTTAATTGTCTCTTCTTAAGCTGTTTTCCAGATGTCTTGTTTTTTTCAATAATCTCTATCACCTTAAACCTAAGTGAGAATGTATTGTATTCCCTCTCTGCAATAAATTGATTGAATAGAATTTACTTAGTGTTTACATCCACCCTTCTTTCTCTGTTAAAATTGCAAATTTTTGCATCTTTTAACTTTATATGATTTATTACTCAAGTATTATTAATCCAGTATCATCAGTCATGGGTTGAGCAATTATTTTTGATTTCATCATAGTGTTTTCCATTTTAAAAAAAATAAATTTTCTTTTAATTTTTTTTTAAATTTAAGGCAATGGGATTAAGTGAATTTCCAGAGGTCACATAGCTAGGTAATTATTAAATGTCTGATACCAGATTTGAACTCTGGTCCCCCTGCCCCCCTGACTCCAGAGCTGGTGCTCTGTTCACTGTGCCAACTAGCTGCCCCTCCTCGCTGCCCCCCAAAAGCATTTTCAAAGTACCATTACAGAATGATTTTTTGATTGCTTGAATATTTGGCAGCTTAGTCTCAAAATCACAAAGTACTCTTCCCTCTTCTGTCTCAAGAGTCTTGAGTTACATAAAGAATTAAAATTTTTTTACTTAATCCCCTTTGTAAGCACTGTCCAAGGACACCAAATCCCCCCAAGCCAAAGTGCCATCCAACACTCAAACTTTTCATGAAGTATTTGTACCCCTCCCCAGAGGTGGAATTTCATAAGTGAGCAATAAGAAACCCAGTGCCACTTGATAGCAAAGTATATAAATTGGGGGTGGGTAATGTAGAAGCAGGAAGGTTTAAATGGGCCTAGGCTTTGAAAGGATTTAAAAACCATAAAGATATTTAATGAGGAACCAATGGAGCTTAATTAATAGATACATGAGAGAATCACCTTAATTTTAGAGCAGATACATTTGACTTATAAGTAGAGAATGAGTAGAGAGATATTTAAGATAGAGATATAATGAAACAGACTGTGGTAAAAATTCAGGAATGTGCGATATGCTGAGTTCCTTATCAGGATGGTAGCAGTATCATAAGAGGAAATGACTACATAAAAGAAGTGTTAGGAACAAATAAAGAACAGAATTTTAAAACTGATTGAATGAGTTTGAGTAAAATTGTGATGTCAAAGATTATAACAATTTGTAAGATCAGGTTACTGGGAGAATGGTAGTACCCTGAACAGGATGTTAGGAAGAGAGACGATAATGGGGAAAATATAAGGAGTTCAGATTTTCATGTGCTGAATTTCAGATATATTTGGGATATTCTTATTACAATATCTAAATTGCAGTTACACATATGAGACTGAAGCTTGGAGGAAAGTTTAGGAATGGACAAGTAGAGCCTAGAATTTATCTACATAGAAACAGTAATTGAAGCCAAGATAGCTGGTGACCAGAACATGTGAACGCATGAGAGAAGCTTAGGAATCAGATTTAGGAAATGAAGCTGTTACTTGTGAAGATAGATAAATTGAGGGGTTTTTTGACTATGAGAAAGAAGTCAATAAGTAGATGATGGAAAGGGAGGGATTTAACATGAGTAAAGAATAGAGAATTAGCCTGCTAGAGAATATTAGATTAAATGCAATATATTTTTGGAAATAGTGGGGTTTGCCTTGGCAAAGAGAGGGACCACCTCTTCATGTAAATTAGGAATTAAGAAGAGATAATTGCAGAAGGTATCTGAATGACGTGAGAAAGAAAATAAGGAAAGGGAGATCTTATTTTTTGCTTTTCAGTGAAATATGAAGCAAGGTTCTTAACTGAGGGCATGGATGGAGAGGAAGCATAGTGAAAAATGAGAAGATCTGGAAAAGGTACAGTTATGAATGGGATAGTGAATCAATTTAGAGTTAGAAAATGATTGCCTTGCTACAGCAAGGATCTGGTTGTGTTTTTGTAACAATTTTTTAGTGAATCTAAACACCTTGGTTTTGTGATTTCCAAGTGAGTACAATTACAGTCACAGACAATGTTTGGAAGAACTGAAGCATAAGATTTGTTAGATAAAGATCAGCAATAGTAAAAATAGATTCAAAGACTGGAGATAAGAAGACAATGTAAAGCTGAAGTAGTTCCCAAAGGTACCAATATTGGCGTGGGAGTAGGGTTTTGACAATGTAAGTGTTATGAACTGCAAAAAGAACTGAGAGAGAAAAAGATTAGAAATCATGTTGAGAGTGAAGAACAGGTTTTGGGGTTTCAAGGCAGTTGAAGAGATGAAAGTACAAAAGATTCTTAATACAAGGGAATTTCGCAGTTCATAAATGTGGAAGTATTGCATTTGAAGGTAATGGCAAGATCACAGGTATGTCTCTGTGTGTAAATAAAGTGGGAGTAGAGGAAGAGGTTATGCAAAATGATTAACCTAAGAAATTAAGATGAGGTAACAGTATTTGAAACATTTAAGTTGAATTTCTTAGTTTGAGATCAAGAATTTGGGAGAAAAGAGAAAGTCAATCACTAAAGAAATGGAGAATGACCTAAAGATAGTTAGGAAAAGCTATCAAAATATCCTAAAGATAGGTAGCAAAGGCTAACTGAGTTTGAACTTGTTGTCATATAAAGATTAAGTTAATCCCAAAACCTGGAATGTAGAGTGAGAAATATTCCAATTCCCACATCTCTACCAATGAATCTTGAAATGGGAGAAAATGTTACAAGTTTTGGAAAGAATCCTGAAGCATATTCTATCCTCCTGAGGAATCCAAGTCTCACTGAGAGCCAGGAAGTAAATGGAATGTTATGTTATTTTTCCTTTGTTCTAGAAGAGGACCCTGGTATCAGGAAGGTGTCATGATTTGCAAGTGAATTGGATTTACATGAGAGAGGGCCATGAAAAGTCACCAACCTCATTTGTTTCTTTCCTCCAGTCATCTGGATCCAGTGACCAGTTGTGGAACAGGGCAATTAGAGATGATCCTGGTGGGAGACTCTGGATTTTTTACACTAAGCTCTTTCCCTGGACTCAGTTTGACTGAGACAATACTTGTTCAGTGATTGAAACTAGTTAAGAAATGAGGAAAAGACTGGCCTCTTTTACATAAACCACCTTACCCCACCCCAAAATAAAAAATAATTCAATGTTAGAGGGAAAGAACCTCAGGGTCTCCTGGTCAAAGTGAAAAAATTTCTATTTACAACACCAAGTGGGAAGTATTTTTGTCCAATCAATTAGAGCCAGAGTGATTTGGGTTGGACTAGTCCTTAAGCCCAAGATACCTTTCTAAACTTCAGAAGTAAAAAACTGCATTCATTTTCAGGGGAGAGCAACCACAGGTAAGGATGTTGTATCCTATGTGGAAAGGAGGAGAAGATAGGACAGAGAAAATGGAAAAGAAAGAAAAAACAAGTTTGTTGCTTATGGAACATGCAGTTTAAAAAGTACACTGGGTGGGAATGTCTGGCTTTAGATTGCCAGCTTTGGAGGGTTTCTTTTCTTGGGGGGTTATGAGGAAAAGTTGGCTTCAGGAGAAGCGAATGGGTAGTGAAGAATTTGACTGGAAAGGAGTTGCTGTTAGTGTCAGATTCCTTTGCTTTCCTTCTCACTCATGCTTTTACCTTTGTTCATGCAGGAATAAACTATTTTCCCACTCTTTCATGGTCAATTATTTGCTTTTGTCCCCCATTCATCATTAAGCAAAATTTAGGATTATAAATTTTGTTTATTTTCTTGTCATTATTTAATCTATATACACACACACATATACATATATTAATGGACATCCACTTTTTTTGCAAGGCAATGGGGTTAAGTGGCTTTCCCAAGGAGACACAGCTAGGTAATTATTAAGTGTCTGAGGTCGGATTTGAACTCAGGTACTCCTGACTCCAGGGCTGGTGCTCTATCCACTGTACCACCTAGCTGCTCCAGATATCCATCTTTTAAATGTTTACATTGGTGTATGTATGAAATGTATTCAGACTGAGAGGAAGGAAAAAGTTACAAAAAGAAAAGGGATTTTTTCCCCTCAATGAACTTAGGCAAGTATTTTAATTTATTTCATTCTATTCCTTCATCTATATGATGGTGACAAAAGTCTCTGCTAGAGGTATAATAATGACAATTTAATAAGCAGTTCTTTGAAAATTAAAAAAAGTACCCAGTACACCCTTTTAAGTTTAATCTACTTTATTAGCATTTACTCTATCACTTTCCTAAATATTTACTTTCAATAACAATAAATCCAACCCTCTTTTCTACCAGTTTCTGAGTTATAAATACACTGAAAACATAACAATCTCATGAGGGGCATTTAGGTGGTTCAATGGATAGAATCCTGCCCCTGTAGTCAAAAGAAACTGAGTTCCAATCTTGTCTCAGACACTTTACCATGAGATGTGTGACTCTGGGCAAGTCACTTGTCCTTGATGGCATCAAGAATCAAAACAAAACAAAAACATCACAAACATGTTATGAACTTATTGGAAATGGCTCTAGTACAACTCTTTCTAATATTCATTCAAGTCAAAAATCTTTGACTATATGATTATCTTAATTTGCTAAGAATTTTTTAAGTTCTGAAAAATAGAACCATAATCGTAAAAAAACAAAGAAACAAAAACACTATAAATACTCCATGTTCCAGTGAGGGTTGAAATGATCATATGAATTCAATGTTAAAGGAGTTAATGTGACACAATGAATAGAATACCATATCTTAAGTATAAATCTTATTACGTAACTTCTATCTGCCTTAATTTCTTCCTTGGTAAAATTAGGATAATAATAATATAAGTTTCTCAAGGATGTCAGAAGAATAAAATGAAATAATATTTGTTAAGCACTTTGCAAACACAAAAGTACTATATAAATGCCACCTATTATAATTAACTGTTATTTTGTATCCATAAGAAATGAAAGCTATAAACAATATAAAGACATTTAGAAAAATTTGGATGAACTAATTCATCTTACAGTGACAGCATGAGCAACTCCCAAGTGAAAAGACTTGCTCAAACAAGACAGGTTAAAATATTCAGAGCAACTATTTATGTTAAAGAGTTTCCTAAAGTAGTATATAAAACAAGGCAATAATCCTTCCTCTTACTGAAGATATAAATATACATATATATGCAAATTTATTATATATATATGAAGTATTTAACAGTTTAATATTTGCTGATATGTAGTTTTTCTAAATCAATATATAATATATAAGTACAACATCTCATTTCTAACTGGTATTCCATTTGATATTATTGACCTAGAGTACTGATCCAGGGTCATAGCTTCAGTCTAGACTTTTTCTCAGAAATCCTGACTTCAAGGTTGATTCTATATCTACTATGTCCAGTTGTCTCTCAGAAGAATAATATTCAAGCAAATACAAAGGAAATGTGTGATTGGATAAATATTGGGAAATTAAAATGCATTCTCAGAATATGACAGAGTAGGTCAGAAATTTCTTCCACAAATATGAAGAAAATCACCACAAAAATTAATATAGGACAGCAAAAATAAAGGGATAGAGCAGTTGTCCTCCTAGATTCGTCAGAGAAGACTCTAGGGGTTGAGATTTGGTTTGAGAGAATTGCATGCATCTCACAAAAATGATAAATCATGGACCGTAAGGTGAAACAGAATAGGCTTCATAGAATTTCACTTCATCATTCACATCATTTACACATTAAGAAATTTCACCTCTGAAACTCTCACCACAGAAACTTTCATCAAAAGAACAGCAAAAACTGAGTGAGGAAAGATTGAAGGACCATCAGTGTTTTCTGGAAGATGGATTAACCAATGATGACAGCCTGTAACTGTGAGTGAGGAGGAGAATAACCCCAGTGAACAAAAAGGAACAAAGAAACAAAATTAGGAACAAAATGGATCAAGGACATTTTGGGGTAAACTTGGCTAAGTCTCCCTGGATAAAATTCAGAAAATAATAGTAAGAATTTCTTGATAGCAACAATAATGAATGACTAAACTAAAAGTAGACATATTATAAATAAAAACAAGTAAGCCAAGAACAAAAGAATCTGATCATCAATCGCTACTTTAATGTAAGAAAATTTGAGCTCATATTCAGCGGAAGATAGTGTGTTCAAAGAAAAATAAGCACTCCCATTATAAAGAGTAATACCCAAATGGTCTCATGTCCAGAAAGAAGTCTTGGAAGAAATTAAAAAAGAAATTAAAAATCAAATAAGATTGAATGACAAAGAATAGAAAAAAAAAAGTAACCCAAGTAAATTATGAAAAGAAATTTGATTGGTTGTTGTCCTCTGTTGTAGAAGAGGACAAAAATTGCATCACTAAATTAGAGTCAAGTTTAATTGCATCCAGCTGTGGTTGACCAGAATTATAAGGACTCTGATTATTATACCACAGATCAGCCCATATTAGCATTTTAGGGGGATTCTATAAATTTGCCCATCTCATGGCTCTTTTGAGCCAGCACAATTCTTCTTTGTTCATATAGCACAACACCTTGTCTGATGGGAGTTCAATATGCTGGGCAGTCATAGGTTAGTGTCTCCCATTGCCTATCAACAATTACAAAGTATTTGAGAGTGTGCTTATATTTCTGCGTCTGATACCTTTGTGAGTGCTTGCCCTGTGTGAATTCTTCACAAAAATAGTCTTTTTTTTCAAGCATACATTTGACATTTGAATAATGAAGCCAGCTTATCTGAACTGTATGCTCTGCAGTAGAATTTGAGTGCTTAGCAGTTTAGTTAAAGAAGTATCTGGTCATTTATGCTTCCAGAGGATCGTCAGATCTTCATGAGACAATTCAAATTGAAAGATTTCATTTGGGGCAGCTAGGTGGCATAGTGGATAAAGCACCGGCCTTGGAGTCGGGAGTACCTGGGTTCAAATCCGGTCTCAGACACTTAATAATTACCTAGCTGTGTGGCCTTGGGCAAGCCAATTAACCCCATTTGCCTTGCAAAAAGCTAAAAAAAAGATTTCTTTTTCTGGAATGATTCTCATATACTGCCCAGGTTTCACAGGCACACAAAAATGGGGTCATTACAACAACTATGTAGATTTTCATTTCAGTAGTTCATTTTCTCTTTTCACCTCTTCTCTCTCTCATACTTTCCTATTTTAGCTTCTCAAACTAAGCTAACTCTGACAATGCATGTGTCAATCTCATTATCAATGTTTACTTCCTTGGAAGAATAGACTGTCAAGGTAAATGAACTTGTCCACAGCACTAAAACTTTTCCATTTGTTGTAACCACTGGTTACACATATAGATGGAGTGGTGCTAGCTGATGGAGCATCTGCGTTTTCTTGGTGTTAATTGTTGGATCAAATTAGCATAAGCAGCAGAAAATCAATCCATACTTCTTTTGCATCCCATCTTCAGAGACTGAATAGAGTGTAAATCATTGGCAAACTAAAAATCATGTACCAATACTCCACTTTAATCTTGGCTTGTAGCTTTTTCAAGTTGAAAAACTTACATCAATACATTAGCTGACCTTGATGCCATGTTCATCTTTTTTGAAGGCATTGGAAAAAATGACTGAAAAAATCATTTAAAAAGCATGAGAGTAAGCACACAATCTTTTTTCACTCCACTGGTGATTGGTAAAGCATAAAAGCATTGTCCGTTATCAAGAACCGAGGCAAATATGCTGTTGCAAAATTAATGATAGTAATGAACTTCTATAGACAGCCGAATTTCGACATAATTTCCCTACAACTGATAGCATCAAAGACTTTAGTCATATCTGCAAATGTGGTATATCTCACTCTATTATGCTCCTGGCATTTTTCCTGGAGTTGTCAGCCCTTTTTGAAGCCATTTTGGCTCTCAGTTAGATGACCATTTTCAGGTGAAAGACCAGCATATTAAGGAGAATATAGGCAAGAGTCCTGGCAAGATTCTTGCCAGAACTAAGAAAGAAATCCTCCCTGTGATTATCACAGGATAATGTAGTTCTTTTACCTTTATAGATGAGTAATGCAGAATTCCTAGGACATAATCCCTACTTGCCAAATAACATAAAAAAATCAGTCAGTTTCTTCAAAAACAATTGACCCTTGCACCTTGCACCTTGGAACGGAATCAGCACTAGGTTGTATGTCATAATAAATGAGCCCAATGACATGCAAAATCTCTTCTTCAGTTGTAATTCCAGTTAGAGAGGGATTGTATTCAACCTGATCTAAATGTTAAAAATTTTGTTTAAACATGGTCTATTGAAAACATTATGGAAGTGTTCAGAATTTCTCTGTAGGATCATGCCCTTATTCCAAATCAATGTGACTGCACATCATAAACTAATAGTTGAGATGCAACATGACTGTGGCCCACAAGTAGCATTAAGGACATAACAAAAACATTCTGAATTGTTGCTATCTGTATAAAATTGAACTTAATCTGCTTTCTTAATGATCTGAGGCTCCTATGTCTCACTAACATCCCTTGTACTTATTTCATTGGAATTAAATTCTACTTTCTTAGAAATAGATGAACCAGTTTTTTTATAAAATAGTGTAGTTCTCATTTCATATTTAATAACCTCAGAATTTTCCCATCATTTTCTTTAAAACAGTCTGAATGTTTGCCAGTACTCTTACCCAGATATCAAATGAAGTGCTATATAACAAACGTCAGAAAATTTTTTCCTTCTTTTCTGTCCCATTCTTGACAGTTGTGTTTTGGCTCAATGTTTCATTCAAATTAGCAACAACATGCTTCTGCTCAGAGAAGTTCTCTAATATATCGACATTAATTTATCTGGTAGTCATTTTGCCTTGGAACAACCATATTGGTTGAATGAGAATATTTAGCTTGGAAAAGATATATTTATGATCATTCCAATGTGATGATGGTGTCATTTTCCTGCAAGTGAAAATTGCACTGCCATGAGCTGTTGTTCACTTATTTTGAAAGACAAAGAAATTTGATGGGGGGCTAGGTGGTGCAGTGGGGCAGCTAGGTGGCACAGTGAACAGAGCACCGGCCTTGGAGTCAGGAGTACCTGGGTTCAAATCCGACCTCAGACACTTAATAATTACCTAGCCATGTGGCCTTGGGCAAGCCACTTGAACCTTGAAAAAAAATCTAAAAAATAAACGAATGACAAAGAATTTTGGTGATGGCTATTTTTTGATTACAAAATCTACACCAGCTTTATGGCATTCCTCTTCATAGCAGCCACTCCAGAAAAATGTGTGTCCACATCTGATTTCAATAAGCTGACCTTCATTTGCCAACAGGTTTCACTCAGGGTGATTATTTGGATTCAATGCTTCCTGACTATGTTTTCACAAAAACTATTTGCCTTTGAAATCATCTGGATTTTGTATTCTCTAATCCTGTGCACATGTTCCATGTATTAATGGTGAGTGGAATCATCTCTGTAAAAATGTTTTTATATTTGTTCTTGTTTCAGCCACAGCAGGGGAATCCCCACCTGACTTAGTAATCAGGTCAAGGCTGGGTAAGTAATGAATTTTAGGGAATATTTTCTATTTCAATCCTCACACCCAAATGGGGTCATGAAGAGTCAACCACGAATGAAATAAATGACCAACAAAATAAAGTTATCTACATCCATACTAGTCAGATATCATTTATATAATATATATATATATATATATATAAATTTCACAATATATTTATTTTATAATTAAAAAGAGCATTATTCCATGAAGATTAAATGGTTATGTCCTTATAAGTGTGGTCAGACTTCACAACAGCCATGTTATTAAAATTTGCATGGTTTATTTATGTTGGACAGAAGAAATTATAATATTGTGAGGAATTATAACTTAGAATAGTGAATATTTGAATACATGTGAGCACTGAAAGGATGCATTAGTCTGACTCATCAAGATTTTGCAGAAGGGATTATCAAAAATCAAAGATTTATATTACTCTTGAAGACCATGACACACACATACAAAAAAACTATGATAAAATCGAACTCTCTTATTTTGCATTTGTATCAGCTGAGACCCAGAGAAATTATGTGACTTTTCCAACTTTAAATAAATAAGTAAATTCCAAATTTAAATAATTCAAATAAATAAAAAAACACATCTCTTGATTCCTAATTCAGGGTTCTAACAATTATTCCATATATTGCCTCTGAGTGAAAGTCATTAAATCAACATTTATGATAATAGAAAGCCTCCTGGGAGCTCTTCACTACATTTTGAATTATCAAATGTCATTTGTCCCTTTGCAGTCATCTATGTTCTATGTGTTTACGAAAAATGGGGATCCTTCTTCATCCAAATTGTATCATTTTGTTAAATAATATAAATATTTATAAAACATTTCTCACATCTCTTTTGTCCTTTTCTACTAAAGTTGAAATGCTTAAAGTAGGAAATCTATTTAAAAATTGATCTCTTGCCAGTGAAAGGTATTATAATTCTTGAAAGCAATGCTCGAATGACCTAAAATCTCTCCATTCAATATAAGAAAATTTAAAAAGCTAGGATTAATCATAGAACAAAATAATAGACATATTTTCCTCTCATAGAGCAAGTTCACACATTAACATTCCACTCATCACATAATCTAAAAAGGATCCTACATGGAACATTTTTATCTTTTCAATTACTTATATTCTTGATTTCCTGGTACTTGATATACTTTACTGATTCTCAAAGAACCTGGATAATACGTAAGTCCAGTACTGATGCATTGATGTCAAGCTATCACCAATGAATCACTAATGTCAGAGCATTAAAAAAAATCATGTTTTCTAAGTTTGTTTATTTTCTCTTTCTCTAATGATTGTTTACAGAATATATATTGAGATGTTTTCTCTTCATAAAGGAAAAATATAAGTATTCAAGAATGAGATGGAAAATGAGGCTATGATAAATACCAAAGATAATGAGAATACATAGATTTTAAATGCAATTTATAAATCAAATATGGATGTCTGATTAATAAATAACCAGGCAATAGCCTTGGTTTTAGAATTGATTTACAAATTTCTTTAATAATTGAACTTAGAAAACCAAGAAAATTTTATCTATTCATTTCTCTAATCAGTAAAACAATAGTTTCAATCAGAGAATAAATAGCCAGAAGATAAGACATATGTTGTGGTATTATTATTTTTATGTCCATGGATTATACATTTAAAATCTTTTATCAAAAATCCTTTTTCTTCTAGAAAATATGAATAATAAACCTAGCCTCACGTAACCTCATAGAGTTGATATCAGCACAGGACTCTGTAAAATAAGAACCATGACAGAATTGTTAAATACAATAAAAACAATAATAAATAGTTTTCCACCTTTACCTCCCTAACCTCTTAATGGAGATACGTTGACTACTGTGACTCATTTGATTGGATAGTTGTATTCTAGGAACACATTAGAAAATATTTTCATGCCTGTTGTACTCAACTTCAAACCACTGTGAGCTGCTGACTTTATGGACTACTTACTTTCCCTCATTAGAATGTAAACTCCTCAGGAACTTCCAGGACAGAGTCAAGGTGACAATGTGAAACTGGAATGTTCCTGGAGCTTTTTCCCTACACAATGCTAAAAGATACCTCTACACAGATATTAAAACTAGAAATCACACCAAGATAAAAAGAGCAAACAAGTTTTCTGCTGCATACATCATCAAAGATCTTCAGAGATAGCTAAGTGGGCAGGAGTGCAAGAATGAAGATTTTTACCTCTTACCTTCTTAGTCTGGGCAGCTAGACATTAGCACATAGCAGTTCAGCAACAAGGGGATAAACCCCAGACAAAGTGTGAACCCTGGGAAACACTGGGGCAAAAGCAGAACTGTATTGAAAACAGCACACTGCATTTGCAAAGCTTGGACATAACAGAGGAAACAAAACTCTGCATAGGTTACGCCAGAGTTGCATAGACAACACCTTGCAACACCAGTCATAAATCAAGGATCAGACTCCAGTCCCTGCACACACACACATAGACACACACACACACACACACACACACACACACACACACACACACACACATAAAAAAAGACTTGGGTCTTCCTCTACCCCAGAAGTAGAACTCAAACAATCAAAATCAAAATGAGCAAAAAAAATCACTAAAAGATTGCTAAAAATAGAAAATTACTTAGAGATGATAAAATTGTGTTAAATTACCTACATGGAAAGTCTCAAAGGAATCTATTAATTGAATCCAAATCCTAAACCTTCGTGAAGAGTTTAAAAGTGAATCAAAACACCAAAGAACAGAGGAAGAAGAAAAATGAAAAAGTGAAATGAGAGCCATGCCTGAAAATTATGAAAATTGACCAAAGATATCAAATGGAAAAAGAATTTAATTCTTCAAAAAAAGTTAACCAATTGGAAAATGAATACAACTCATCTAAAACTAAAACTGAACAAATGAAAATGGACTACAACTCAGCAAAAAGAAAAATTTATCAAAGAAACACAAAAGATAACCATAATAATAAAAACCTAAAAATTAGAATTAAGCATAGAAACTAATGAAACTATGAGAAACCAAGATTCCATCAAACTAAATCAAAACATTGAAAAAAATGAAGAAAATATAAAGTTTCTATTAGGAAAAGCAAATGTCATGGAAAATACATTTGGAAGAGAATATTTGCAAGTTATTATTCTACCAGAAACCTTAGATTTAAAAAAAGACCCCAGAAAATAAATTTCAGGAGCGGCTAGATGGAACAGTGCATAAAGCACTGGTCCTGGAATCAGGAGGACCTGATTTCAAATCCAGATTCAGAGACTTACAAATACCTGGCTATGTGACCTTGGGCAAGTCAGATAACCCCACTGCCTAGCAAAAACAACAAAAAACAAATATACTAAATCATGGCAGTCTACCATTGTAATTTTATAAAAAAAAGCTCAGAATGCTCTACCACAGGTCTGGCATAAATAGTCCAGTTAAGCATCTAGAGTCTTTAGTCTAAATTTTTGTGTCTCACATTTCCTTTGAGCTACTTTAATTCTGCCTTACTCATAGAAGTCAGCAGTTTCTCTGATGAGGGCACTCTGTGTTGGGTGGTCCTGTGCTAATTATTCCAATACTTTCAATCAAAGCTGAAGTTCTTAAGAAAGCCTGTCATGGTGACCCAGTGCTTTGAGTATTTAGAAGTGCCTTTACATTCCTAGATGCTTAGAGGCTTGTAGAATATAGGGATAAAGGATGGGTATTTACTTAGAAGAGCTGGACATAAAGATTTAAAGAAGTTATCTTATGTAATTCCATTCTTCAGTTGAGGGAGGTTTTAGTACCTTGGTTGGGGTGCTAAATGCACAGTGGGAGAGAGTATACCTGATATTTGTTTGGGGAAGTAAAAAAGCTACAGGCAAATATTTTATGTCTCAGCAGAAGTAAAACAAATCAAGAGTAGCAATCCTGATCTCAGACAAAGCAGAAGCAAAACTGATATCATTAAAAGGGATAAGAAAGAAAACCACATTTTTTAAAAGGCACCATAGGCAATGAATATATCATTATTAAACATATATGCATCTAGTGGTATATATCCAAATTCTTAAAAGAGAAGCTGAATGAATTAAAAGAAGACATGAAAAGCAAAGCTATAGTAGTGTGGGATTTCACTGTTCTTCACTCAGAACTACATAAACACAACAAAAAATTAAAAAAAAGAAGGCAGTTGAGAAAGTGAATAGAATCTTAGAAAACTTAGATATGATAGACCATTGAATGGAGATAGCAAAGAATATACCTTTTTCTTGGGAGTACATGGTACCTACACCAAAATTGACTGTGTACTAAGGCATAAAAACCTTAGAATTAAATGCAGAATGGCAGAAATAATAAATACATATTTTTTAGATTATGATGCAAAAAAAATCGCATATAATAAAAGACCAGGAAAAGATAAACCAAAAATTAATTGGAAACTAAATAACAATTTTAAAGAACAAGGAAATAATCATTTCATTCAAAAAAAATGCAGCACCATACAAACATTTATTGGATGAGGACTTACAGCCAAGATGGCAGAGAGATTCTAGGCAAAGTGGTAAGGTCCCTTGGCTTTCCCTCAGAACAAATATGAATCAAGCCTCTTAACAGAATTTTGATCAAGGAAAAACAAGAGGGATGGCTAGGTTTCCCTGTGGATAGAGCACCAGCCTTGGAGTCAGGAGTACCTGAGTTCAAATCTGGCCTCAGAAACTTAATAATTACCTAGCTGTGTGGCCTTGGGTAAGCCACTTAATCCCATTGCCTTGCAAAAGAAAGAAAAGGAAAGAACAAAAAAAACAAGAAAAAGAAGCTAGGAAAAGAACATCTCCCAACAAGGTCTGTCTTAGGGGACCATGGGTGAGCTGTGGATGAGAGCAGAGAACCAATACAAGGGTGACATGGGTGTGGCCCAAGGACTAATCTTAGAACAGTCACAGTTGGCATTGTGAGCAGCAAATGGAAGAACTCTAGAGGGTCTCCAGGGATAATTCCAGTTCAGCAGGCAGGAGGGCTGCAGAGTGCAGCTAGACATCAAAACGATCAGCTCAGTGAACCCCATGTTTTCAGCAGAGTCCCCTTGTTTCTAGCTGAATCTGCACCCTGCCATTACAGTGGGAGAAAGTGACTCTACCAGGAAACAAATATAGTAAAAGCCCCACCCCCAGCTCCCAGGCTCAGGTGTGGGCAGCACATCTCTCTTAGTAGAATAAGGACATTAGCTATATAGCCCAAGTGCCCATCCCATATTGTTCAAGATTAACCCGAATCTGGATGTGCCCCTCCCCAGGCCTGGGAAGTGGGCTACAAATTAAGATTACAGACACTCCAGAGACAGTGGCTAGCACCCTCTACTGGCTGGAACACTTGGAATTACTATATCCAATGAGCAAAGTCTATAGGGATTTAAACAACAAAGGTTTGTGAACCAGTCCCTCCTGCAACACAAGAGCTTAGAAAAATGAAGAAAAGCCAGCAAAAGATGGTGGGAGGGGTCTGTTATTGAAAGTTACTAACTGAGAGAAATATAGAACTTCAGAGGAGAAGATCAATTGGTCTCAAGCCCACAATGACTTCCTAGAAGATATCAGAAAGGAATTTAAAAATCAATTGGAAAAATTAGGAAATGAAATTCAGGAGAAAATTAACATCTCACAACAAGAAAACAAATCCTTGGAAAATACAGTGGGACAAGTGCAAAATGAAAATAATTCATTCAAACCCACATTTGGGCAAATGTAAACTCCTTCAAAAATAGACTTGACCAATTGAAAAAGCAGTTGCAAAAGGTAAATGAAGAAAATTCTTCTCTAAAACAAAGAATGGAATCTATGGAAATGAATGACTTCATGAGACAATAAGACTCTGTTAAATAATGCAAAAAAATAAAAAAAATTAAAAAATACAAAATATATTATCAGCAAAACTACTGACCTAGAGTATAGATCCAGGAGAAACAATTTAAGAATCATTGGGGTTCCTGAACACATTTAGGATTGAAATAAAAAAGGTCTGGATTTAATACTTAAGAAGGAAGTTAAGAAAGTGAAAAGAATATTGAAAGAAAACTACTCTGATATAATGGAACAAGAGGCACTATATGTATTGAAAGAATATAGCCATCCCCTCCTAAAAGGGATCCCAAAATGAAAACACTAAGGAATAGAATGGTCAAATTCCAGAACTATCAGATTAAAAGAGAAAATCCTATAAGTCACAGTAAGGATTGCACAGGACCAGGCTGCATCAACATTAGGGGATATTCTGAAGATATTCTGAAGAGCAAGGGAGCTTCAAATGCAACCAAGAATGCACTATCCTGCAAAATCGAGCCTTCTCTATAAGGGAAAAGTGGACATTTAACAAAATAGAAGACTTCCAACTTTGCCTGAAAAAAAAGACCAGAGCTACATAGGAAATTTGGACTTCAAACAGGAGTCAAATGAAAAGGTAAAAAATGGAAAAGAAAAAAACAATTTATACAATAAGATAAAACTGACTATAGCCCCACCTGGAAGAAAGATTCCCATAACTCTTGAGAATTGTAATTCTATTAGAGAGAATACACCTAGCCAGAAGTAATGGACTCATAACTTGTCTGTCACTCTAAAAGAATGATTTAAAAACAATATCTTTTCAAAAAAGGGAACAGTAAAGAGATGAGAACATGAAAGAGATTAAATGGGGCAATTCATATTACATGAAAAGGTACAAAGGACCTATTGCAATAGAGGGGAAGAAGGAAGGAGGTAAGAAAAGCCTGAATCTTACTCTCATCAGATATGGCTCAAAGAAGGATTAACATGCACATACTCAGTTAAGTTAAGAAACTTATCCTACCTTTCAAATATTAAAAGGGGAAATGGGGAGAGGGGAGGAAAAGTGAAAGTAACAGAGGGAAGGGAAGGAGGAAGGGGCAAAGGGAAAGGGGAAAGATATGGGGAGGGGTCGATAAAGGGGGAAAACACTAAAGGAGGTATTATTCAGAAGTAAAATACTGTGGAATATGGATAAAGTCAAAACAGGGCAAAATACAAAAAGAGGGAAGATAGCATGGAGGGGAAGAAAGAGTTAGTAATTATAACTTTGAATGTAAATGGGATGCACAGTCCCATAAAACATAAGCAAATAGAAAACTGGATTAAAAATCAGAATCCTAAAATATGCTTCTTACAAGAAAATCATTTGAAGCAGATATATATATATATATATATATATATATATATATATATATATATATATATAGTAAAGGTAAAAGTTTGGATCACAATATATTTTGTTTCAGGTGAAGTGAAAAAGACAGGCCTAGCAATCCTTATCTCAGACAAAGCAGTTGCTAAAATAGATCTCATTAAAAGCAATAAGAAAAGGAACTACATCCTCTTTAAAGATACCATAGCCAATGAAACAATTTCAATCTTAAATATGTATGCACCAAGTGGTATAACATCCAGATACTTAGAGGAGAAGCTGAATGAGTTACAGGGTGACATAGACAACAAAATTCTACTGGTTGGAGATCTCAACCTGTGTCTTTCAGATTTAGATAAATCTAACCATAAAATAAGCACGAGTGAATGTAAGGAGACAAATAGAAAATGTTTAGAAAAACTTTACATGATAGACCTTTGGAGAAAATTGAATGGGAATAGGAAGAAATATACTTTTTTTTTCCCCTGCAGTACATGGGACTTACATAAAAATTGTCCATGTACTAGGCATAAAAACCTTACAATCAAATGCGGAAAGGCAGAAATAATGAATACTTACTTCTCAGAAGATAATGCAATAAAAATCATGTGCAATAATGGAAAATGGAGAGGCAGACTTAAAACTAATTGGAAATTAAATAATGTCATTTTAAAGAAAGAGTGGATCAAACTAAAAATTATAGAAAAATTAATAATTTCATCCTAGATCTCCCTAATGAATATTGATGCAAAAATGTTAAATAAAATTTTAACAATGTGTCTACAGCAAGTTATTACTAGCATAATATATTATTATAAGGTAGGATTTATACAGGTAGGTAGGGATGGATCAGTATTAGGAAAACAATTAACATAATTTAGCATATCAATTGCAAAACAAACAGAAATCATATGATTATTTCAATAGATGCTGAAAAAAACCTTTGGACTTCCAAACTTATTAAAAATACTAGAAAGTTTAAGAATAAATGTAGCTTTCCTTAAAATAATCAGTAGAGTCTATCTAAAACCATCAACAAATATTATATGTAATAGGAATAAATTCAGAGCACTTTAAATAAAATCAAGGGTGAAATAATGATGTCCATTTTCAGCATTACAATTCAAAATAGTATTAGAGATATTAGTTCTAGCAATAATAGAAGGAAAAATACATGGAATCAGTCAGAATTAGCAATAAGGAAGCAAAGTTCCACTCTTTACAGATGATATGATGGCATAGCTAGAATACCCAAGAAAGTCATCTAAAAATCTCCTTGAAACAATTACAAAATTCAGCAAAGGAGAAAGATATAAAATAAACCCACATAAGTCATCAGCATTTTTATATGTGAACAACAAAATCCAAGCACAAGAGTTAGAAAGAGAAATTCCTTTTAAAATAACTGTAGAAAACATTAACTACTTCGGAATCTACCTCCCAAGACAAAGCCAGAAAATATATGAACACAGTTATTCAGCTCTCCTCACCCAAATAAAGTCAGTTCTAAATAACTGGGAAAATATCAAATGATCATGGTTATGTAGAGCTAATATAGCAAAAATGACAATTTTGTACAAATTAAATTATTTATTCAGTTCCATAACAATCAAACTATCAAATAACTACTTTAAAAAGATAGAAAAAATAGCAATAAAATCCATCTGGAATAAAAAATGTCAAGAATAGCAAGTGAACTGATGAAAAGAAAATGTAAAGAAAAGTGGTCTGCCTCTACCAAATCTAAAACTAGACTATAAAGGGGAAATTATCAAAACTACAAGGTCAGTACCTTGTTAAGAAATAAACTAATGATCAATGGATAAGGATAGGTTCAAAAGAAACTGCAGTAAATAATTACAGCAATCTACCATTTTACAAACCCAAAGACCTCAGCTTCTGGGCTAAGAAATCACTACTGACAAAATTTCTTTGGACAACTGTAAAATAGTATGACAAAAACTAGACATATATCCACAACTCATATCCTGAGCCCACATAAGGTCAAAATGGGTATAGGATTTAAACATAAAGAGTGACACTATAGATAAATTAAGAAACCAAGAAATTATCGATAATATCTATGGAAAATGGATAAATTTATGAACAAACAAGAATTAGAGCACATTATTAACTGCAAAAGAATGATTTTGATTTTAGTGAATCTAAAAATTTTTGCATTAGTTAAATCAATGCTTCCAAAATTAGAAGGAAAACAGAAAGCTGGGAATCAATTTTCACAAATAGGAGTTTTGATAAAAGAATTATTTCTAAAATATATAGGGAATTACATCAAATTTATAAGGTTACAAGTCATTCCACAATTAAGAAATGGTCAATAGATATGAATAGAAAGTTTTTAAATGAAAAAATTAAAGTTATATATAATCAAATGAACAAATGGTCCAAATCGTTATTGATTAAAGAAATGACCTAGCAATTCCAATTCTAGGTGTATATCCTGAAGAAATTATACAAGAAAGAAAACATCTTATATGTTCCAAAACTTTCATAGCAGCTCTTTTTGTAGCAGTGAAGAATTCGAAATTAAGAGAATGTCCATCAATAACAGAATGGCTAAACATGTTATAGTACATGAATACTATGAAATATTATTGCTTTTTAAGAAATTATAAATGGTCACACTCTATAGAAGTCTGGAATGACTTATGGGAATAGAACAAAGAGAACTATGTACAAAACAACAATGACATGACATTGTGAGATAAACAGCCTTGATAGAAGCAGCACCTCTGAGAGATCTGGGGCACTGGATTATATCAGCTATAGAAAATGTTATGCCTATCCAAAGAAAACACACACATGCACACACACACACACAGACACAAGACCCTTTAGAATTTGTTGTACACATTATAAAAATTATCTCTTATGTATGTTTCCCTTAATTCTAATTGTAATTTCTCATATGGATAACTAATCTGTAAACATGTTTATCAAATTATGAATAGACAATGCTAACCTGAATGTTCCCTTCTGAGGGAAGGGGGTGGGAAGGGAGGGTGGAGGGAAATTTTGTAAGTTAAAATTATACATGTGCATATACATTAAAATAATTAAATAATCTTTTTAAAATAAGTAAATGATCTTTTTAAATCTTTTTAAAAATAATCTTTTGTATATCAGAGGGAAAAAACCCAATAACATTGTGAATTGACCAACTTTGATTGATGCACCAGCTCTAAGCAGTTCAGAGAGGTAGAACAACCCTTGGAAATCTATTACAGGCAATGCTATCCATATCCAGATGAAGAAAAACAAAATAAAACAAAAAAATAAAGACAAAAACCCACTACAGAATTTGATTGAACACAGGCTTCCCTTTCAGACACTGAAACAATACATGATTTGAACAAAATCGTACAGATAATATGTGTCAAAGGTGAGATTTGAAAATAGTCCGTGATTTTGATACCAACTTCCTCTGCAATGCTTCATATAGCCTTCCTAAATGATTCCTCATACAATGATTCTTAGATTAAATAAACTTGAATTAGCAATTATGGTTCTGTTTTCTGGAGTTCACTGTGCTTCTTTGATCCTTGGCTTTCTCTTTTTTATTATTTATTCATGTTATCCTTTATTTTTTTTTATTTATTTTGCTAGGCAATTGAAATTGTGACTTAATTTTCTTTTATTTAAGGGGAGGAATTGGACAGATGATATTTAAGTTCCCATAAGGTTCCAATATGTAGATATGTGTATGTGTGTGTGTACACAAACACACACACACACACACACACACACACACATATATTAATGCAAGATATATGTGCATCTGCCCAATATAATTTGTATATCTAGGGAGTGAATGTATAATTTTAGATTTGCTATTTTTTCTATCATGAACCCAACATATGTGAATAAGCAAAAGCATTTTGATGTACAAAGAATAGAGACCAATTGCATATGAAACTGGAAAATTCAGTTGCATTTAATTTATCTTTAAATTTTATTTAGGAATAACAAAATTGTCCCAGTTGATTGTGTCCCAATTTAATTTTTCTTCTCTTACCTCTTAGATTTTTAAAGTTTTGCCAATTCTTTTCTTTGTTACTTTTGTAACTTACTTTTATCAATTCCCACCAAATTTTCCTTTGCAAAGAGATGGCCTCCTTTATAACAAATAAATACAGTTTAAAAAACAACCACAATAACTCACAGTCTTTTGAAGGTATGATCAGTCATGACTTTGATCAAATTACTGATTTTGTCTAAAGTGTCTTCCTTTAATTTAATTCAATTATAATGTAAATTGTTTTGTTTCTATTTAATTTTATCCTATATCAGTAAATTCATATCTGTTCATCATTTTTGTAGTGTAATCATAGTCCATTACATTCAAATACCACAAAGTGTTAAGCTATTCTCTATTTGAAAGAAATCTTTGTTTCCAGTTATCCTACATCCACTAAGAAAAAAAATAAAGTATTAAAGAAATGTTAAAAATAAACACATTTCCTTTCCAATTGGTTTTGAACTCTTTGGAGTATATTTTTAATAGAGATATTTTAATGCCAAAGAATATGCATCATTTAATGACTTTGAGAGTACCATTCAAAATTGCTTTTCATAATAGTTTGACCAATTCACAATTCTAATAACATTGTATCAATTGTGCTTTATTTTACAAAGCCCCTACAAAAATTCCAAGTATCTTAATTTGTCAAAAGTAAAAGTATGTGATGTAAACTCAGGGTTATTTTGATTTACATTTATTTTAATATAAACTATTTATCATATTTCTACATATAATTTTAGCAGTTTGTGTTACTTCAACTGGAAATTATTCATATATTAAAGAGCTTGTCTATTTCACCTTGATTTTTTTTTCCACTAAAAATGTTGCCTTCCCTATTCAATATTTATTGGTTCAATTCTTTTTGACACAAGTGAATACTTTACATCATTTTCTATGAAATATAATCACATCATATTCTGTACATTTTTCTAATGCAATTTAAGAATTTATGGTCTAATAGATTGGCTATATTTTTGTGGTATTGTTTCATATGAAAATTTGATCAGAATAGCAACGATATTTTCATTCAAATCAATAATAAAGATTTTAAACTGCAACAAGGTCAAGTGCAGAGCCTTAATACACTTCATTAAAGATATACTTTGGGGTTTCTATCATTTATTCTATTTTGAATCTACCTAAAACACTGTTAAGGAGTTAAATCTTACCCCTTGTCCAAAAAAATATCATGACACATTATTTTTCTTTTCTTTTAAATATTGACTCAAAACAAACTCTAGAGTGGCAGAAACCTCAAAAAGACCGAGTGAAAAATTTTCCAGCTCAAACTCAGATGTTGAGCAGGAAAAGTCTGTGTCATAGACTGGAGAAATGAGCAAAGAATAGAAGAATTAAAATGTTGCCATAGGCAGTTACTCTGTTCATAAGGAAGATCAAAAAATACACTCAGAAGAAGGTAATTAAATCAAAGCTTCCATATCTAAATATAGGATTTTAAAAATCAAATAAGTAAGACAGTGGAAAATTTGGGAAGAAAAGTGAAAGTGATGTGGAAAAAATCATGAAAACCATGCGAACAGCTTGGTGAAGGTGGCACAAAAATACTAAAGAAAATGACAACTTATAAATCAGACAGGGCCAAGTAGAAAAAAAGAGGTTCAAAAAGTCAATGAGGAAAAGAATGCCTTAAAAAGAAGAATTAATCAAATGAAAAGCAGATGCAAAAGTTAACTGAAGAAAATAATTCTTTAAAATATAGAATGGAGTAAAAGGAAGCTGACAACTTTATGAGAAATCAAAAAACAATAAAACAATACCCAAAGAATGAAAAAAGAGGGAAGAAAATGTGAACTATCTCGTTGGGAAAAACAATTGACCTGAAAAACAGACCCAAGAGATATAATTTAAATATCACTGGACAAATGGAAAGCCATGAAGAAAAGAGGGTTCTAGACATCATTTTCAAGAAATTATCAAACTGCCCTGATATTTAGAACCAGAGGGTAAATTAGAACTTGAAAGAATCCACTGATCATCTCCTGAAAAAGACCCCAAAATGAAAAATTCCAGGAATATTATAACTAAGTTGCAGAACTTCCAAGTTAATGAGAAAATATTACAAAATGTCAGAAATAAACAATTCAAATGTTATGGATTAACAGGATAACAAAAGATTTAGTTTTTTCTACATAAGGGATTAATAAGTCTACGAATATTATTGCCTGATTCACAAAAACTGAACATACTCTTTCAAGGGAAAAAAAATAAGATTCAATGAATGAGGGGACTTTCAAATTTTCCTATGAAATGACCAGAATTGAATAGAAAATTTGATCTTCAAATATGAGTCCCATTAAATTATAAAAGGAAAAACAGGAAAGGCAAATAATAATAGACTTGTTGAAGTTGAACTAATCATATTCCTTCATGGGAAGATGACTGATAACTTGCATGAATTTCTTATGTTTTAGAACATTTGGAGTGACCACATAAAGACAAGACCTAGGTCAGAGTTGAATTTGAAATTTAAAACATATTAAAACATATTGAAAAGATGTAGTTAATGGGTGAAAGAGAAATGTCCTAGGATAAAGGGAAAGGGGGAGGTAGAATGGGGTAAGTTATTTCACATAAAAGAAATAAGAAATAGCTTTTGCGATGGAGTTGAAGAGGGGAGAGGTCAAAAGAAGAGAGTAAACCCTATTCTCATCACAATGTTTTTCAGAGAGCAAATAACATATACTCTCAATTGAGTATAGAAATATACCTTACTCTAGAGAAAAGAAGAAGAGGAAAAGAATGAGAGAAAGGGGTGGGAGTAGGTGATAGAAGGAGGGGGTGAAAATGCAAAACATTTTTGAGGAGGGAATGGGTGAAAGGAGAGAGATAATGAAATTAATGGGAGTGGAGGGAGTAGCACAGGGGGAAATACAGTTAGCAATAGTAACTGGAGAGAAAAAATTGAAAATATTAATACAGACATCATTTCTCAAACACAGAGAACTGTGTCAATTTATGAAAAATAAGAACCATTCCCCAATTGATAAATGATCAAGAGATATGAAGTTTTCTGATGAAGTTATCAATGTTACATATTTTCAATATTTTTTAAGATGCACCACCTCACTATTGATAGAAAAGCAGGCTGGAACAATTCTGAATTACTACCTTATACATTTTGAATTCATTCATAGGAGAGAAAGAGAAAATGACAAATGTTAGATGGGATGTAGGGAAAATAAGTCATATATGAACTGTTGGAGGAATTAAGAAACAATTAAATAATTTTGCATAGGACTGAAAACAGTTGACCGGGCCAAGAAGGCGGAGAGAAGACAGACACAGTTCTAAAGTCTCCTGATCTCTTCCCCATATATCACATGAAACAAACCTCTTAAAAGAAATCCGAACCAGGAAACCCAGAAAGAAAAGCCAGGAGTGGAAAATCTACCTCAGGATTTATCTCCTGCAGCAGCCTTGGCTGAGTACTGGCAGGTGAGTCTGAGCTCCAAGGGAAGATCAGCCAGATCAACAGCTGAATCAGAACTGGGAGTCTGAGGGCCCGAGGGCCAGACCTGCTGGATCAGCGGTCAAAGGGGGCTTGGGTCTGCAGGGAAGCAGAGGCGCTGGTGTTGGTGCTGTCCCCCTGGAGCTTGGGTAAGGGGCTGCAGGGAGAGGTCTGGTGCAGAAGAGCTGCTGAAGCTATCCCTGGGCTCCTCAGGTCTGAGAAACTCTGAGCCCATGCCTCCATTGCACTGAGGCCTCCTCCCAAAAAAATGCAAATTACTTCTGCCTCAGGCCCAGGTGTGTGAGCAAAAGAACCAGCCCAGCTGAGGAATCACCTCAGGCCAGGGTAAAGCCCACCATTGATTGAAGGCAAAAGAATTCAATAGCTCCAATTCCCTCCCTCAAGAAAAGGGAGAAGGCCTTGCAACCAAGGTCACAGACACCCCAGAGAGGGCAACCAGCACCTCCTACTGGCCAGCCAGAGAAACTGCACTCAGTAAAGCCTTTAGAGATCCCAAACCCAGGTGAACCAGCCCCAGCCAACTCAAGGTCTTAGCATAATGAAGAAGGGTCAGCGGAAAGGTAGATCCATAGAAAAATTCCTGGAAGGGAAAGACCCCAACCCAGAGAATCCTGGAACACCTGAGGAAAATACAATATGGTCTCCAGCACAGAAAGACTTCTTTGAAGAAATAAGGAAGGAGTTTAAACATCAACTGGAAAATTTGGGGGAAGACAATACCTTGCAACAAGAAAACAAAACCTTAGAAAGTAGAATTGGACAAACACAAAAGGAGAATAAATCTCTCAGATCATCAAATGGACAACTACAAAATGAGAATAATTCTCTCAGATCCTCAAATGAGAAAATACAAAAAGAAATTAATTCTATCAGAACCTCAATTGGTCAAATGGAAAACTCTTTCAAAAGTAGAATTGACCAATTGGAAAAGGTTAATAAAGAAAACTCCCCCCCCCCAAAAAAAAAATAATGGATTCTACAGAAACTAATGACTCCACCACACAGCAAGAGTCAGTTAAACAAAATCAAAAAATAGAAAAAATAGAAGCAAATGTGAAATACCTCATCAACAAAACCACTGGCCTCAAGAATAGATCGAGAAGGGGAAACCTGAAAATTATAGGACTTCCTGAAAACATTGAAGAGAAAAAAAAGCCTGGACTTAATATTACAGGATCTAGTAATGGAAAACTGCCCTGACATCATGGAATCGGAGGGCAAAGTAGTTATTGAAAGAGTACATCAATCCCCACCAGAAAAAGATCCTAAAATGAAAACACCAAGGAATGTTGTGGCTAACCTCGAGAACTATCAGATAAAAGAGAAAATCCTGCAAGCAGCCAGAAAGAAACAATTTAAATATCAAGGAGCCACAGTAAGGATCATGCAGGACCTGGCTGCATCAACTTTAAGGGATCGAAGGGCCTGGAACGAGATATTTCGAAGAGCACGGGAATTTGGAATGCAGCCAAAAATCTACTTTCCTGCAAAACTGAGCCTTCACTTCCAGGGAAATAGATGGACATTTAATGAAATGGAAGAATTCCAAAAATTTCTGATGAAAAGACCAGAGCTAAACAGAAAATTTGGATATCAAACAGGAGGTTCAAGAGACACATGAAAAGGTTAAAAAAAAGGGGGGGTCAGTAAAAGGAAAAAAAATGCAATCCAGCAAGTTGAAACTGGCTATATCCCAGCATGGGGGAGGGGGGTAGAGACTCTCATAAATCCTGAGAAATGTAACTCTAACAGAGAGAATATACCTAGCCAGAAATGATGGACATCTATGACCTATCCATGAGACTGATATCTAATGGGATGTAACTGGCTTTAACTACACTGGGGAGAAAGACTCTAATAACTCTCAGGAATTTCGACTCTATTCAACAGAATATACTAAACTAAAAGGGACAGACACTCAGAATTTTCTATGACTTAGATAGAATGATCTAAAATGAATATAGATGAATATAAAATGAATAGAATGATCTACCTCACTAAAAAGGGGGACAGGAAAGAGAGAGGAGGGAGGGGATTGAATGGGACAAATCTCATTACACTAAGAGGTACAAAAAACCTATGGTAATACAGGGGAAGAAAGGAGTAGAGGGGAAACACCTGAATGTTCTTCTCATCAGACTTGGCTTACAGTCAACCTACACATAATCATTTAACTTATAAAACATTTAACCTTTCAAGAAGTAAAAGGGGAAAAGGGGAGGGGGGGACAGAGAAAGAGAAGGGTAGTGGAGGAAATAAGGGGAAATAACAAAAGGAAGGCAAGGGAACAGGGAAAGGGGAAAGAAAGGGGAGTGTGTGATATAGGAGGGCAAACACACTGAAGGGGGTTGTATTCAAAAACAAAATACTGTGGAATATGGATAAAAGTGGGGGAAAGGGGGAAAAATACAAACAGAGGAAAGATAGCACAGAGGGAAATAAAGAATTAGTAATCATAACCTTGAATGTGAATGGGTTGAACTCTCCCTTAAAATGTAAGCAAATAGCAGAGTGGATTAAAAACCAGAATCCTACAATATGCTGCTTACAAGAAACTCATTTGGAGCAGAGAGATACATATATAGTAAAGGTAAAAGGTTGGAGCAAAATATATTTTGCTTCAGCTGAAGTAAAAAAAGCAATACTTATCTCAGACAAAGCAGCAGCAAAAATAGATAGCCTTAGAAGAGATAAGGAAGGAAACTTTATCCTCCTAAAAGGTATCATAGACAATAGTCATTTCAATATTGAATATATATGCACCCAGTGGGACAGCACCCAAATTCTTAGAGGAGAAGCTGAAAGAATTACAGGATCACATAGACAACAAAACTCTTCTAGTAGGAGACCTCAACCTCCCACTATCAGATCAAGATAAATCAAATCATAAAACAAACAAGAAAGAAATTAGGGAGATAAATAGATTGTTAGAAAAATTAGATATGGTAGACATGGAGGAAACTGAATGGGCATAGGAAGGAATATACCTTTTTCTCTGCAGTACATGGAACTTTTGCAAAAATTGACCATGTTCTAGGACATAAAAACCTAATGATCGACTGCAGAAAGGCAGAAATAGTGAATACATCTTTCTCAGATCACAATGCAATAAAAGTCATATGCAAAACTGGGCCAAGGAGATATAGACCCAGAGAAAATTGGAAACTGAATAACCTCATCTTAAAAAATAAATGGACCAAAAAACAAATTATAGAAAGTATTAACCATTTTATCCTAGATAATGATAATAACGAAACAACATACCAAAACCTATGGGATTCATTCAAAGCAACTCTCACTAGATATATTATACCCCTAAATGATTATATGAATAAATTGGAGAAAGGAAAAATCAATGAACTAAACATGCAACTAAAAAAATTAGAGAATGAACAAATCAAAAATCCCCAATCAAATACCAAATTAGAAATTTTAAAAATTAAAGGAGAAATTAATAAAATTGAAAGCAAAAAAACCTATTGAATTAATAAATAAAAACAAAAGATGGTATTATGAAAAAATGAATAAAATTGATAAACCTCTGGTCAATTTTATTAAAAAAAAGAAAGAAGAAAACCAAATTGCTAGTATTATAAATGAAAAAGGTGAACTCACCAGCAATGAGGAGGAAATTAAATTAATAATTCAAAATTATTTCTCCCAACTTTATGCCAATAAATTTGATAATCTAAGTGAAATGGATGAATATTTACAAAAATATAAGTTTCCCAGGTTAAATGAAGAAGAGATTAAATACCTGAACCACCCTATCTCAGAAAAAGAAATTCAACAAGCCATTATTGAACTCCCTAAAAAAAATCTCCAGTGCCTGATGGATTCACAAGTGAATTCTACCAAACATTTAAGGAACAATTAGTTCCAATCCTATATAAACACTTTGGAAAAATAGGGAAAGATGTAACTCTGCCTGACTCTTTCTATGAAACCAATATGGTACTGTCACCTAAACCAGGAAGAGTTAAAACAGAGAAAGAAAATTATAGACCTATTTCTCTGAGGAATATAGATGTAAATATCCTAAATAAAATCTTAGCAAAACGATTACAACAAGTCATCACTGGGATAATACATTATGATCAAGTAGGATTTATTCCAGGAATGCAGGGTTAGTTCAATATTAGGAAAACTGTTAGTATACTCAATAATATCAATAACAAACCTATCAGAAACCATATTATCCTGTCAATAGATGCTGAAAAAGCTTTTGACAAAATACAGTATCCATTCCTATTAAAAACACTAGAGAGTGTAGGAATAAATGGACTGTTCCTTAAAATAATTAGCAGTATCTATCTGAAACCATCAACAAGCATTATACTCAATGGGGAGAGGCTAGAGTCATTCCCAATAAGATCAGGGGTTAAACAAGGGTGCCCATTATCACCACTAGTATTCAATATTGTATTAGAAATGTTATCATCAGCAATTAGGGAAGAAAAAGAAATTAAAGGAATTAGAATTGGGAAGGAAGAGACAAAACTCTCACTATTCACAGATGACATGATAGTCTACCTAGAGAATCCCAAGAAATCATCTAAAAAACTACTGGAAACAATTAGCAATTTTAGCAAAGTTGCAGGTTATAAAATAAACCCCCATAAATCCTCAACTTTCCTATATATGACTAGCTAGAAAGAGCAGGAAGAGCTAGAAAGAGAAATCCCATTCAAAGTAACCTCATACAGTGTAAAATACTTGGGATTCTATTTGCCAAGACAGACACAAAATCTTTTTGAAAACAATTATAAAACACTTCTCACACAAATTGAATCAGATTTAAAAAACTGGGCAAATATCAACTGCTCATGGATAGGTAGAGCTAATATAATAAAAATGACAATTTTACCAAAACTAAACTGTTTAATGCCCTACCAATCAAAATTCCAAAAAAAAAAAATACTTTAATGAGCTAGAAAAAATTGTACGTAAATTCATATGGAGAAATAAAAAGTCAAGAATTGCCAGGAGATTAAAGAAAAAAAGAGCAAACGAAGGTGGCTTAGCACTACCCAATCTAAAATTATGTTATAAAGCATCAGTCATCAAAACTGTTTGATATTGGCTAAGAAATAGAGTGGTGGACTAGTGGAATAGACTAGGTATGAAAGCAGGAGAGGATTATAGTAATCTGCTGTTTGATAAACCCAAAGAGTCAGGCCACCAGGTTAAAAACTCCCTCTTTGATAAAAACTGCTGGGATAATTGGAAGTTAGTATGGAAGAAACTTAGATTAGACCAACACCTCACACCCTTTACCAAGATAAGATCCAAATGGTTACAGGACATAGACATAAAAAAACAATACTATAAGCAAATTAGAAGATCAAGGACTCGTCTAACTGTCATATCTATGGAAAGGGGAACAGTTTATGACTAAGGAAGAGTTGGAGAACATCACTAAAAACCAATTAGATTGTTTAAATTACATTAAATTAAAAAGTTTTTGCACAGATAAAACCAATGTAATCAAGATCAAAAGAAAAGTAGTAAATTGGGAAACAATCTTTACAACTAATGATTCTGACAAAGGACTCATTTCTAAAATATACAGAGAACTGATTCATATTTTTAAAACAAAAAGCCATTCCCCAATTGACAAATGGTCAAAGGATATGCAAAGGCAATTTACAGATGAGGAGATCAAAGCAATCCATAGCCATATGAAAAAAAAAAAAGCTCTAAATCATTAATTATTAGAGAAATGCAAATTAAAGCTTCACTGAGGTACAAGCTCACACCTCTCAGATTGGCCAGTATGACCAGGAAGGATAATGATCATTGTTGGAATGGATGTGGGAAATCTGGGACACTATTACAATGTTGGTGGAGCTGTGAACTCATCCAACCCTTCTGGAGAGCTATTTGGAACTATGCCGAAAGGGCAACAAAAATGTGCATACCCTTTCACCCAGCAATACCACTACTGGGTCTATACCCTGAAGAGATGAGGAAAAAGGGTAAAACATTACTTGTACAAAAATATTTATGGCAGCCCTGTTTGTGGTGGCAAATAATTGGAAATCCAGTAAATGTCCTTCAATTGGAAAATGGTTTAGCAAATTGTGGTGTATGTATGTCATGGAACACTATTGTTCTATTAGAAACCAGGAGGGACGGGATTTCAGGGAAACCTGGAGGGATTTGCATGAACTGATGCTGAGTGAGATGAGCAGAACCAGCAAAACACTGTACACCCTAACAGCAACATGGGAGTGATGTTCAACCTTGAAGGACTTGCTCATTCCATCAGCGCAACTATTGGGAACAATTTTAGGCTGTCTGCAAAGGAGAGTACCGTCTGTATCCAGATAAGGAGCTGTGGAGTTTGAACAAAGTACAAGGACTATTCCCTTTAATTCGGGAAAAAACCCAGATGTCTTATGGTTTGATCTGGTTACCTCTGAGAATTCTGTTCTCTTTAAGGATATGATATCTCTCTCATCACACCCAATTTGGATCGAGGTACAACATGGAAACAAAGTAAAGATTGACAGAGTGCTATGTGTGGGGTGGGGGTTGGGGGAGGGAAGCAAGATTGGGGGAAAACTGTAAAACTCAAATAATATCTCTAATAAAAATTAAAAAAAATAATTATGTATAGCAATTTGTCTAAAGGGCTATAAAACAATGCCTACCCCATGACATAGAAGTGACACCACTAGATCTATATTCCTTAAGAAACCAAAAACAAGTAGTAAAAGAAACTATGTATAAGGATATTTATAGGATATTTATAGTAGTTTATTTCTGGTCACAGAGAACTGGAGATTAAGGGGATACCTCTCAGTTGGTGAATGTCTGAACAAATTGTGGTATGTGATAATGATTAAATGTTATTTAGAAATGATGAACAGTATGCTCTCAATAAGAAAACTTACAAGAACAGATACAATGGAAAATGTACTATAAATGTACTATAAATTAAGTAGTTACAATGTTATAGGTTGATCTACTTTGAATGACTACCTTTTCTCAGCAATGCAAACCCAAGTCAAATCTGAAGGACTTATGATAAAGATTGCTATCCACCCCCAAAGAAAGAGATGAAGGTGTCTATATAAAAATGAAGCATTTTTTAAAAACTTATTCTTTCTTGAGGTTTCTCTTTTTATTGAGGAGGTATGTTTATTTTTACAGCAAGACTGTTGTGAGTATTTTGCATGAGTACATGTTTTTAATCTAAAACAAATAAGTTATTTTCTTAATGAGGAGAATTGGGATGGGAGGAAAGGAGAACAATTGGAACTTGAGGTTTTAAAAGTGAATGCTGAATTTATTTTTTGCAGGTAATTGGGGAAAAATTAAATAATAAAGAAGTCGGGAGGGAAAAAAAAAAAGCTTGATGGCATCCCACTTCTACAGTCTCACAATATTTGTCCCAGACTCACTGTGGACACTGAACATGCTTTCTCCCCTAGTATATTCAGTCACACAAAAATCAACTATTAAACACCTACTGTATGTCAGTCATTATACTAGGTACAGGGAATACAAAGAAAGATTAAAGACATTCACTACTCTCAAGGAACACATAGTCTAAAACAAAAAACAACTTGTAAACAACAAATAATCTATCTAAAGAAAATAAACTGTAATATTCAATAAGGAGAATTTACTAAAATTAAGAAATCCTGAACTTTAGCTATTCACCATTCTCAGCTTACTTGAGGGAATGCATGCATATACCAAGATACCTGATGACATACTTCAATAAATCATGTCTATTGCTTTCTCTTCATATGTCATCCTAGGTATATGGTCAAACAAATAAATGAGATACGCTTCAATGAAGCCATAACATTTCAGTAGTAGTCACTGCTTCATTTTCTAAAAACACACAAGCTATCCCTTTGATAAATTCCATAATTTTGTCAAGAAAACAAGCTAAATTCACTGACGTATAGTTTTCAGTCCATTCTCTTAAGATTGTAGCAGTTTTTCCATAGGAAATTTTGTAGGAAATAAGGAAAAATTATTCTTCTCTAGTCTTGTATGATTCTCCTGTTTCCTTTTTGTTTCAAAAAATAGCAAAAAGAGTCTAATAATCACACCTGCCAATTCTTTCAAAATCCTAAAATGTATGTTAGTCAAACCTGACCATTTAAATGTAAGAAATATGTACGTTATCTTTCCACTTTGCTTTTCTTATTTCAACATGTAATATTTCTTCTCTCCCCTTTACAATTCAAAAATCAATATTTTTTTAAAAGTTAAATAAGTAATCATAATTGAATAATTGTTTCCTCTCACTATATTAGCTTTCAATTCTTGCCACATGGTAGGCATTTAATAAATGGTTGATTGATTTATTAAGTTCATCTGTTCCACCCCAAGGAATAGGCTAAATACTACTTAGTCTTTCCTTTTAATCATAAGGCAAAATTTAAAATGAGATAATGTTGAGAAGATGTATACATTATTAAGAGATTGCAGATCTTACAGCTCCATCATAATGATTTTATCAAGTTTAGGAGACTTTTTTGTAGTTGGTTGAATGCTTAAGCTTTTCACTCAAGTTCATAGAAGGAATGCAACTGAGAAATAGCATAACTTTTGTGAAAACTGTAGGAATTTTATATTCTTAGGATTTCTTTCACAATATGAAATATGGGGGTAGCTAGGTGGCACAGTAGATAGAGTACTGGTCCTTAAGTCAGGAGGACCTGACTTCATATCTGGTCTCAGACACTTTATAATTGCCTAGTTGTGTGACATTGGTCAAGTCAGTTACCACATTGCCTTAAATAAATTTTTTTTAAAAGATTAGCACAATATGAAATATGAAAGTATATAATATGAATAATATTGACATATTTTACAGGACTGTACATATAGAAATTATATGGGATTACCAACTGTTTCAAGGAGGTTGGAGGGAGGGAAGAAAGGAGGGAGAATTTGTTTAAAGGCATAATTGTGGGAAATAAGATATTATTTTATAAAGATAGGTAACTATCATTTGGAAATTGAACTATACTTATAAATTTAACTTAAATAATAAATTATAACAACTTAAGTTATAAATTTCAATTTATAAATTTAACTTTGGTCTAAATCATCTAACATTATTCAGCTGTCATGTAAGTGATTCAATATCCACTTTTATAATCTCACAAAACTGGATTCAATCCTGTCTCTGAAACAAATTGGCATTGTGTCTATAAGTAATTCATTTAACTTGTAATTCTCAGGTAACTTTACAAACTGTAATATAGGTGAATTATTACATTTTATTGCATGAATGTTTTTATGTGGTTGAAAATACAGATCTGAGCACAATATGCATATAGGTAACTACATATTACATACTTATAGCTAGTATGTATTTTGTGTGAAATATATACTTATATATAGATAGATATCTGGATAGATGAGATAGAGCTAGAGCTAGAGCTAGAGCTAGAGCTAGAGCTAGAGCTAGAGCTAGAGATAGAGATAGAGATAGAGATATAGACAGAGATAGGGAGAGATATTTTCTCTTACATTTATATACCACATTATATTTTTGGATTTTCCTCAAATGCAATCACAGTTTATTTTTACTAGAACCCACCGAAATGTATGTCATTTTTTTCCACCCCATCCAAAATTTATTGGATGGCTGGATGGCAAAGAGGATAGAGCAGTGGGCAAGAATTCAGGAAGACTCATCTTCAGACTTAGACATTTACTAGCTATATGTCTGTGTAAGTCACTTAACTATGTTTACTTTAAATTTTGATATATAAAATGAGTTCAAGAATGAAATGACAAACCACTCCAGTTTCTTTGCCAAGAAAATTCAAAAAAAGTGTCATAGAATGTTAAACATGACTGAAAAATATCTTAACAACAAGACCACTCCCCCATTACTCAATTAATAAATAAGAAATCTGAAGAGCTGAGAGAAATTAAGTGACATATCTAAAAACCAATATTTAATAAGTATCTGAGGCACGATTAAAATTCAGATCTTCCTGATTTTATAACTAGAGACACTTCAAAACTCTCAATTCAGAACCTATTAGATTATTTCTAACTTGGAATAAATGGAAAAGACTTTTCTTACTTTCTTGGAATAACCTTTTTCTTAAAAATCTTTCAAAATTTAGTGAGTTTTGAGTCAAACAATTTCATCACTGACCTAGACTTACATAGCACTAAAGGAAGGCATCTTTTTTTCATTGGAATGTGGCTTCTAGATGCCAACAAACACTCTGATGATGAAGATTTAATTTTTTAAAACATAGTTCTAGATATGGTTAAAATTTTAAAAAATTGAAAGCTGTCAGAATTTTTATTGTGCATGCTGGCATTCTAGATATGTAATAAGAGGTATTCACAAAAAGAAACATTATTGAACTATTAATTCAGCCATAACCTTCACCAGGAGGTTTTTTTTAATAGAACAGCCAGGAAATAAGCATTTTGTTCTGAAATATGGAAAACTAGAGTGCTTCCTATAAAGACAAATGTCAACAAACATATTTCTTTGTCAAGAAATATTAATTTTGGGAGGCGGCTAGGTGGCGTAGGGGATAAAGCACTGGCCCTGGAGTCAGGAGTACCTGGGATCAAATCCTGTCTCAGACAATTAATAATTACCTAGCTGTGTGGCCTTGGGCAAGCCACTTAACCCCGTTTGCCTTGCCAAAACCTAAAAAAAAAAAAAGAAATATTAACTTTGGAAAGGGCCTTAGAAAGCCTTCTAGTACATGTTGGAGTGTGGTGATTTCATTTAAGAACTGAATATTGGCCCAGTGCAAGGCAGAAGCATACAGCAAAGAGTGTTGGATTTGAACTTTGAAGATTTCAGTTCAAATTATTTTTCCAAAACATTTGTTTTGACATAGTGTATAAGTACCTTAACTTTTTAGGTTCTTTATCTGTTAAAATTGGAATAATCATAATGCAAATATTTATTTTACAGGTTTATTGCAAAGTTTTAATAAGTTCTCTAAAGTATTTTGAAAAGATTATATTATCATTATGGCAAACTTAATATCTACAAAATAATTATTATAATTATGGCAACCTTCATATCTGCAAAAATAAAAAAAAAATTCTCAATACCCAGAAAACTAATGTTTACACTATCCAGTAGTCTATTAAGTAGACAACAGTATTATATCTTTAAAAAGGGATACCAGTTTAACTCAGAATACTTTACTATTATTTAATGTTAGACATTATCCTTGCTTTTTGAAAATCATCATCTTTTTCTGAATATTGCCTTGTTTGATTGATCAGAATGGTGATTGATGCAGGTTGGAGTGGTTGTGGGGGTTTCTTAAAATAAGATAACAATGAAGTTTACCTCATCGATTGCTTCCTTTTTTTCTTGAAATACTTTTCTATAGTATGTGATACAGTTTGATAGTCTTTTACTCACAGTAGAATTTCTTTCAAAATTGCAGTCATTTCTTTCAAATAGTACTGCTACTTTATCAATTAAGTTAACATGATGTATATTTCAATATTTTTGTGTCTCAAGTAATAAAGAGAGCAGAGAAAAAAAGAGAGACATGGAAACAGCTGCTTCATAGAGGATCCAGAACATGCAATTTTTATTCAGTTTGTCATCTAATATGGGAACTATTTGTAATACCCCAAAACAATTACAACAGTAACATCAAAGATGATTGATCACAAGTCATCCCATAAGATATTAGGTAAATGAAAATGCTTGAAATATTGCAAGAATTACCAAAATGTGACATAGAGACATGATGAAATGCATGCTATTGTAAAAATGGTATTGACTCAGAGTTGCCACAAATGTACAATTTCTAAAAATGCAATATCTGAGAAATACAATAAAAAGAGCAACAAAATAAGTATAATCTATAAATTTATTGTCTGTCATATTGCTATCTTTGAGCCAATAAATGCTAAGGTTATGTAATGCATTGCTGGGCTTCCTCCTTTCCTTTTTCTCCCTACTCCCTAAGCTTCTACTCAAAGATTGGATCCCTAGGTGATGACAGATACAAATTCATTATACTCTATGGGTATATCCTCATAAAACATAACTTAGGTGTTCCCACATTTTCTTTGACTCTAGTGATTAGATGACTTACTAGCTGTGTGGCCTTGGTCAAGCCGCTTAACCCCATTTGCCTTGCAAAAAAAAGTGAGTTAGGACATTTTTAAATGATTTAAACAGATAGCACTGATAACCTCATCTGAAAACTATTCATACCTTCTGATCATTTAACAATTGGGAAATGGCTCTTGTTTTTCATCAATTTGACTTAGTTCTCTATTTTTGAAAATTGAGATATTTATCAGAGAAATGTTTCAATATTGTTTCCCCATAGTTTCTATTTCTAATGACATTTCCTCAATCTTTTTTCTCCATTCCCATGTATTCTATTCTCTCTCTCTCAAGAAGTTTCATCCCGTCCCTACTCAAAGCTGTTTTGCATCTGAGTACTCCCTCTTACAATCTTCCTTCCATTCATTCTCATGGTTACTCCTTTTTCCTCTTTCACCTCCTACTTTCCTCTAGAGTAAGAGAGATTTCTATATTCAAGTAGGTGTGTATGTTGCTCCCTCTCTGAGCCAAGTTCAATGTGAGTAAGACTCACTCATTTCTCTCACTCCCCCCCTCTTCCATTATATGGCAAAAGCTTTTTCTTATTTATTTTATGTAAAATAACTTACCCTATCCTATCTCCTTTCCTTTTCCTTAAGATAATCCTCTCTCATCCCTTAGTTCCATATTTAATATATTCTTGCTTCAAATACAATTGTGACCTATGTTTTGTCTATATATGGTACCTCTAACTGTTCTAATAAATGAGAACATTCATATGCGTTATTAGTCATATTCCCATGTAAGCATATAAACAGTTCAAAATTACTAAGTTCCTTATTGCTTTTGCTGTTCACCCTTTTATACTTCACTTAAGATTCATATTTGAAGATGAAATTTTCTCTTCAGTACTCATCATTCTATTAGAATATTCTGAAAGTCCCCTTTTTCATTGAATGTGTATCTTTTCCCCTGAAAGAGTATGCTCAGTTTTTCTGGGTGGTTGATTTTTGGTTATAATACAAGCTTTTTTTGACTTCTGGAAATTAATATTCTAAGCACCACAATCCCTTGATATAGAAGCTTCTAAATCTTGAGCTTTCCTGACTGTGGCTCCAAAAAATTTGGATTGCTTTCTTCTGGTTGTGTGCAATCATTTCCCCTTGCCCTGGGTACTCTGAAATGAGCTGTAATATCCCTGGAATTTTTCACTTTGGGATCTCTTTAAGAAGGTAGAGTCTATAATGTCTATTTTACCTTCTGTCTTGAGAATATAAGGGAAGTTTTCCTTCATAATTTCCTGAAAAAATGATGTTTAGGATCTTTTTTGAAAATGACTTTCAGATAATCAAATTATTTTAAAATTAGCACTCCTGGATATCTTTTCAAGGTTAGTTTTTTTTAATAAGATATTTCACATTTTCTTCTGACTTTTTCTGTTGTTTTTTTTATTTCTTGATTTTTGACAAAGTCATCAGCTTCCCTTTACTCCATTCTTTATTTTAAAGAATTATTTTCTCCTTTACCATTTGATCAATTCTACTTTTTAAATCATTCTCCTCCTCAATGACATTTTCTATATCTTTTTCCATTTGATCCAGTCTGACAATTGAGATGCTATTTCTTCATAATTTAATCTCCTGCCCCTAACTGCTGATTCAGTTTTCATGTCTTTTCTGTATCACTCTCATTTCTCTTCCCAATTTTTCCTGTATCTCCTTTACTTGAATTTCAAAATTGTTTGTTAACTCCCCTGTGGCCTGAGACCAATTCACATTTTTCTTGGAGGTTTTGAATACAGAAACCTTATCTTCACTAAATTCATCTGAGTACAATTATATATATATATATATATATATATATATATATATATAATTTTATTTATTTATTTGCATCCATTTCTACATGCATATTCCCAAGTTACAAACTTTCCCTCCATCCTTTCCACCCCCCTCCCCTCAGTTGGGAAAAGACAGGTTAGTATTTTACATACAAATTTTGTTAAACATATCAACAAATTAGTAATTTTTAAAGGAGATATATGAGATAATTTTTATAAAGTATTCATCATCTAATTTTTTTCTATGTTTTTTGGGGGGGTTCTTCCTCTGGTTGGGGATAACATAGCCCATAATCTTTCAAATACAGTTGTCCTAGGTTTCAGGACTGCTGAGAGGGGTTGCTTCCATCAAAGTTACTCATCTCATAATGTTGATGTATAAATTGTTCTCTTGGCTGTATTTCCTCTGCTCATCATCAAATCCCATAAGTCACTCAATGCTTCTCTAGAGTCCAACCATTTATTGTTTCTTATAGAACAATAATATTCCATATTATTTATGTACCATAACTTGTTTAGCCATTCCTCAATTGATGGGCAGTCTCTCATTTCCCATTTCTTTGCCACTACACAAAGAGTGCTATGAATATTTTGGAACATGTTGGACTTTTTTCCATTTTTGCAATTTCTTCTGGATATATTCCTACAATTTGAATTTCTGGGTCAAAGTGTTTGAACAGTCTTATTGCTCTTTGGGTATAGTTCCATATTGCTCTCCATGAGGATATATTTTGATCTTCTCTATGGGCATAGTAACTGCCTATGATCAGATTTTTTTTTTCCTTCTATTGCATGCTCATTTTCTAAGTCTATATAACTTGATTTTATCTTTTTTTGTGAGGGTACACTGTCCCAAAGTTTTAGTATTTTTTTCAGGTTTTCAATTTTTCCAAGGTCTTACGATCTAAGGGGAGGTTTTATCTATTTTCCTGGCCTATTCTCTGGACTATGTGTGAACACAAGCGCTTCTTTATTCCCTGGAACTGTTAGGAGTGTCTCTGCTCCCCTGTAGCAGTGAATTCTATTGTGCTTCTCCTCCTGTTCCTGGAATTGGAGTTCTAGATTGTTACTCATGACAGAGTCCTGCCTCATTGATAACAATGAGACCCCTGCAATCTCCTTTCAACCCCTATATGGTTCAATGACTAAAAGTTCCAGAAGTAGCTACCTCTGCTGACTCAATGGCTCCAGAGACCCACTCTTGGTCTTATGTGGTTGGATCTGCATTTCTGAAGCCTTTGCTTTACTGTGCTCCACTCCCACCCTGCAGCAGACATTTCTTGCTGACCATCCAAGTTGTCCTTTGCAATCTATGTGTCAAGAGGTCTGGAAACATCCATTGCTGCCACTGACACATTTGCCAGCCTTCCCTTTTCTGGATGGCTGTGACTAGCTTGTTCTGCCATAGCCCTGGTGGTTCTATGCTCCTCTGTCACTGTAGTGCAGCAGATACTTCCCCTAGATTTTTCTAAGTTCTGTCGGCCTGGTAAATTGCTTCATTCAATCTTTTTGTGGCTTTTGTCACTGTAGATTCTTTTTAGGGTATTTTAAGTAGTTTTCCAGAGAGTTCAGGAAAGTCTTTGCCTTTGCTCTGCCATCTTGGCTCCAGCCTACAATATGTACTTTCGGGAAGATCAGTTTGTTGTTGTTTAGTCATTTTTTCAGTTATATCTGATTCTTCATGACCCTATTTGAGATTTTCTTGAAAAAGATACTACAATAGTTTTCCATTTCTTTCTCGAGATTATTTTACAGATGAGGAAACTGAGGCAAATAGAGTTAAGAAATTTGCCCCCTTTCATCTAGGTAATAAGTTCCTGAGGCTGCATTTCCATTCAGTTAGAAGAATATTCTTGATTCTTACTCAGGCACTCTAGCCACTGCACAGTTAGCACAATAAATTTGGCATACTAGCTTCTGAGCAGAACACCAACACCAGGCTCTGAATTATCATCAATTCAATTTTACTCTGTAACTTATGAAGAGATAGAGAAAACTGTGAAACTATCATTTTTCTCCTTTCTTTAATTTCAGGGAGGAAAATTATCATGCAAAGTTCCATGGGTTTCTGACCTGAGTCAGGTAACCTGTGCTCATTTCCATCCATTAACACCTTCTTTTCTCATGTCATTTGGCAAGTTTCCTCAGTTCCATGAGAATCAGTCTTCCTTTATAAAATGAAGACATTCAGCTCTCTCCAAGATTTCGCTGTGCAATCCTATGAGTCTATGAATGAGTCATTCACATTTTCATGCTCTTTAAAAATTAAAAATAAGAAACTCAAAATCTTTAAACAGCACAGAATTTTAAAAGAGAGCTGTCCCCATTCTTTGTCATAAGTCCTACCTTGTTTTTTTCACTTTTCAATGCTGACAATATTTTATATAGTGTAGCTTACTAGGAAAAAGGAAAAAAGTTTACTAGCTACACTGGAGTTATTACTGTGGCATTGTTAATGCCATTGTGGTGAAGGCTGTGTCAGCATTTCCTTTATAAACCCTGTTTTCAGAGTTTTATAGCTTTGTAGTTGAACAAAAGGATATTGAGTAAGTAAACAGCTTCCAAAACCTTAAAGAAGAAATGATGATTTTTAGCTCCTTGCTTCCTCCCTTCAGACTGCTAAAGCAAGATCACAAAGAAAGCAATAAATTCCAATCTCCTCTTTAAGAGCCAATACAGGAAATACAAAATCTAACTGTTTACAAAATGTAAAAAATGCAAAAGTGGCTTCAGGGATACAGTAATGAATCATCTATATTAATGTCACACAATGACTCTTGGATGAGGACTCAGAGGAGTCCCATAACTAGAATAAAGCTACTAAGGAAATTCTTAGATGTATATCTCATAAGCACTTCGCCCTTGAATAATAGATTAACCTTATCAGTTCCAGGCAATATCATTTTTTCCTTTTCCTATGGAATGGGGTAACTATAACCTGTGGACATTTGCTCTGGATAAAGCTATAAGGAAAAAAAATCATAATGATGATGGGAATGGGAAAGGGCATGATGGGGTTGATTGCCTTCAACTTATTGCCAAATCTACCCTAATGATGGATACTTCACGAGATTCTGAAAACTCTCTAAAACAGATAACTTCAGGAAGTATATCATGAAAAGGAAGAAAAGGAAATATCTTCTTCACTTCTAGTAGTGATTAACTTCTACCCTGAGGCATTAGGATTGATGAAAAGCAATTTTAGCATGTGAAATTGCAGTCATTATTTATGGGAAAAAGTTTTTTTCTACTAATATATATCTGTCTTTATGTTCATAACAAGGACAGAAGATTAAAGAAATGAAAGCAAGAAGAGATCAATGAAGCAAGGGGGGATATAAAATATAATTCAAAGCACTTTTTTATTGTTTCTTTAAGGATGAAGCAAGCAGTTTGCTTGTTTCACAGGTGAAATCATTATCAGGCTCTGATGATGGATAATTATAGCTGTAATGCATTTTGTAGTTAAAGTTTTGCAAAATGGTCTTTCATTTTCTCTCCTTTTATGGTTAGTATTTCACAAAAAGAACCAAAATCCTTTTGAGTTTCAAGATTCTCAGAATGAAAGACTTTTTTTTTTATTTGTGAATTCATCTTTGTTGATTGGATAAAATCTTTATTGTACTGACTTACTTACTTGGAAATGTAAAAGTTACTTGACGTGTATAGATTAACAATCTGAAAGTCCATGAGAGAGAGTACATCTAGATTGCAGAGTAGACTGGGCTGGAGTCAGAAAAACTGAAATTTAAAATCAGCCTCCTATTCTTATTAGCAGTTAACCCTTGTTTCCCTTATTTTTCCACATGTGTAACATGGGGATATCTCCTTTGATGGTTGTGAGGATAAAATGAGATGATATTTTTAATGCATTTAGCACAATTATTGGAACAAATTACATCATTTGTAAATGTTCACATCATCATCCTCATCATTAATTATTATTATTGTCTATATTTTTATATTTGATGTCATCTCATTATTCAGTGAATTGTGTTGGGTTAGTTGCATTTTCTCACTTAAATGGACTTTAAAAAATCAGCAAATCTTCAGATATGTAAGTGATACAAAAAAGAGTCATCCAACAAGCAGCACACTGATTCCCTTTATTATTCAATTTCCAATATTGATGTCAAATCAACAACAAAAATCTTTGAAGCACTCTAGACTTGTGTCTATGGGTCAGAAGATGGCTCTTGGGTTTCATCTTATGTTGGGTAGAGATAAAATAATGAATACTGCTAAACAAAATTACTTTTTTTATGAAGGATAGGTACTAGACCAGGGATTTCATTGGTGATGAAAGTGCCTCTACCAAAGCAAATTGGTTCATTCTCTAAAACTTATTTCCTTTCAGAGTGTTTTTAATCATTGAGAGATTATGTGATTTGTGAAGAATAGCATAATCATTATTTTCAGAGGCAAGAAATGAAGCAGAAATAGTTCACCACAGTTGCAAGATCAGATTCCTATCTATTATATCATTCTACCTCTCAAATTTTATAAATTCATGTTGTTAATGCCAGGAAAAACCTCTTTCCATTCACTGTAGATATTTGGGTTGGAAAAGATGAGGTTGCAGATGATGCAATGAAGGGTCTAAAATTCATTAAAACTAGATTAGTGTGAGTAAAATGAGTCCTATTCCAAAACACTGATATTTACAAGTTGTGAGGACTTAAACAAATTATTTTTTTAAAATGTACAATTTTACTATTTATTCTTTCTTTATCTTTAAAGCAACTTTCTTGACATATTCTGGGATCATGACTTGACTTCCTTAAGTGTTAGTGAAGCCCTTCTCTTCTCTGCCCTTCTTTTCTCCTCTTTTCAACTACCTCCTTCATCAATCATCATCATCATCATCTTCTTCTTTTCTTCTTCTTCTTCTTCTTCTTCTTCTTCTTCTTCTTCTTCTTCTTCTTCTTCCTCTTCCTCTTCTTCTTCCACTCTCTCCTCTCCTTCTCTGGCTTTGTTTCTGTCTCTGTCCCTACATCTCTTTCTGTCTCTGTCTCTCTGTCTCCCTGTCTCTTTCTCTCTCTCTCTCTGTCTGCCTCTGTCTCTGTCTCTCTCTCTCTCCTCTCTCTCTATCAATCTCTTGATCTGCCGATGATTTTAGCTGTTTTTCCTGTTTAGCATTTTGGATTTGTTCTAAGTATCGAAACTGCTAGTGATAGTTCTGACAAAAACATTCAAAGACTTTGATTTCCATCATCCACATAGTATTAATTTCAATCTTTACCTGGGCCATAAAATTGCCTGAAAATTACAATTGTCAATATTTAAGGTAACTACAGAGGATTTTATTTTTAGAAGTAGAAAAATTTATGAGGTCATTTTGTTCAACTCATTTTACAGATGACAAAATTAAGAAATGGAACATATATGAGACTTGCCCATGGTCACATCAGGAGTATTAATTAGACATAATTTGAAAATATGTCCTCTGACTTCTTTGTATAAAATATTTCCTTTTGCTATTTGCTAAATATTTAGATAGTTCCTAAACATCTATAATGACAATGCAGCATTGTCACTGAGGATCTAGCCTTGCCACTAAATGGGTTTCCAAAAGAAACAGTTTTTATAGGACACACATAGATGTTAATAACACAATAAATCTATCTCTTGAAGAGTTCTTGTCAACTTACTCTCCTAAAACTAAGAGGAGAAAAATAAGATATCAACCAGAATTCTAATCTGATTTAAATCCCAAGCTATACATATATACTCCATTCTGGAAGGGTCACATTTCTATTGCTCTCACAATCAGTAACATTCTTTTTGGAAAGTTTTCATTTTCAAAAGAAGGAAACAATCCCCAGATTTTTCCTCTAACTAAAAGCTTGCAGTGAATTAGGAGGCATAATATTGGATTTTAAAAAAACTATAAATCCTTTCAAAAATACATTAAAATATGTATCATAGCCCAAGGAAATATTAACTTAAATTACATCCTAAGTATATTTTTGGTCACAAACTGGAATCAGTTCTGTCTGAGAAGTAAGGCATAGTCTAACAGCTCATGCATTCAATTACCATAAAGAAATAAAATGAAATGAGGAAATTAAATACAAATAATTATGTGGGCAATTATATGACTTCAAACCTATGAAGGTAGAAAATTCAAGGTTACAGATCACCATTTCCTATTGCTCTGCTGAAACTTACCTAGTTACTTGTGAAACTTGCATATGTGAATGGTCATTTTGTTGCTTTCAGTAAAAATACAGAATCTCTACTGTATATTGTAAAAGTAATCACTCCTTGAACTACTTACAACATAGTTTCCATGAGTGAGTAGAACATTATCTTGGAGCAAGGACTCTCAAAGTAAAATAAAAGCATACTTCTTTGCACAAATAGTGGTCAATGAATGAGGGGTATTGTAAACACAAACAGATACAATTGATAAGATGATTATGTTCAACTGTTTTTTTTTCTTTGCTCCCTTTCTTTTACAATCTCTAAGACATGAGAAAGTGGGAGGGGGACTTCATTCAGAAATGAAGATATAATAGGACAAGTGGTTTCCTGACTCCCTTAAGATGATTTTCTCCCTCTATACACCTGATTGTCTTCCAAAGAACCTCCTTGTGTGCAACTATATGTAGTCACTTCCTCACAAACTTCCTGTGTGCCCAGGATTGATCCAATCACTATACTCTGATGCCTCGCTGACTAGGAATGTTTTCAGATGGAGACTGGATAAGGGGGAGCAGTTGGTCCAGAGAAGTTAAGTGATACTATATACTTATTGCATATACTTGTTAGCAAAGTAATCCTTTCGTGAACTGCTAAATGACTCTTAAATATTTCATTTAATCCATCTAAATTAATGGGGTGCTGGCTTTAGGGAAACACCTCCAACATATGGTGGAGTCAGACTCATATTTTAGTAAATTTTGAGGAAGACTTATGCAAATACAGAACACTAGAAAAACAGTTTTGATGATATGGTATGTCATTCCTGGGTCTCTGTGGCTCTCCTCATCTTGTATGGGGAGTCCTCACCTTCAACCAGAAAACAGACTTCTACTCTGTCAGACTACAGAGTTCTATGGGTACTGGAGAGGTCTGCCCTAAAGGGTAAAGAAATGCCAAGTCCAAACTTTTTCAGTTGGTGCTAACTGTTCCATATAAATCTGGATCTCCAGTATTGTTAGACTGGACATAAATTAGACCAGTGCATTCAACACGTGCAGGTAGAGCTTGCAGAACTTTCAACCTATAACGAAAGCCAAGAGGCAGCTAATGGAACTACTAACCATCACATGAATAGACCTTTCATGATGGGGGTGGGGAGTCTGGGGTCTCAGTTTATGTTCTCTGACCAAGAGGTTTCATTTCTTACTAAGGTAAATGCCATATGAGACTGAGAAGAAGAGAAGACTAAGGGTAGAAACTGGGGAGCATCAGTTTCTGGTTAGACAACCCTGAGCTATCACCCTGTGAGGAAACTTTGGTTCTTCTAACTAAGGGAAGAAACTATTGAACCCTCTCAATCTAAGAGGTAGTTGTAGAAAAAGTTCAAACAGAAACTTGAGAATTCTCCTGGAGCAATGGATTATAAGAGTGAGGTCTGTTGGAGACAGTACTGAAAGGCACTTCTCTTTAAGTTTCCATGGCCTGGGAAAAACCTCCTTTTTCAGATCCAACAAAATCTATTAGAGCCTCCACAAGGGATGCATTCTTTGTTTCTCTCTCTTGAGGTGACTAAAATGGAGAATTATTTATAAAGATTACTTCCCTCTTATAAATAACTCTGAGAGAGTGATCCAACATGGAGGGAGTGAAGTTCCTTAAGTAACTGGAATTGTAGATGCTAACTTAATGCATAGATTGAATAATTGGTGAGATTGGAACTGAAAATAAGGAAAATTTTTTGTGGTTGGGAAAATGAAACTGTGAGAGCAAATAGAGGCAAGGGATGTGGGAAGTCGCATTCCTGTTAAGAAGGAGTAGAGATGACACCATTTCCAGGAGGAAGATTTGGGTGTGACTCCAAAACATGGGATTCAAAAGAAATTGATTACTGACCAGCCTTTGAGTATGCTTGTAAAACTTGACCTGGAAAAGATGCACCTAAGCACCTTAGCACTCTTGGCCCTCCACAAAGTTCTTGTTCCATTAGGATTATGGTGGTGAAGGTATATGGATTAATCCATGGGTAAAAAGTGATGCTATAAACTCACTGTTTTTGCCATCTCTTCCAATAATCACTTGACATGTTACTTTGGGTCAAATGGAAAACCTTAAGTACCTGATCCATCCCATGTATTTAACACAGTATAATACTGGATCCTCAGTAGGGTGGAAGATATTTCTTCTATAGTCCATAAGATAAAGGAAGAAGCTATTACATTTTATCAGATTCCTTTCAAACAACCATTTGTTATTTTTGAGGAATGCAGATAGATACCTCGAAGCTAACAGTATACAACAGGGAGCCTAAGAAAGCCACCATGTCTATTTCTAAAGCTCTTTCTGATCTCATTTGTCAATATTGTAAAATTGGTAGGTTAAGTCCATGGCGAGTGATGTGAGTCTATCAAAGTTACTAAAGCACTGTTTTTCTCTATTTGACTGACTGAGATTAATGAGAAACATTTTGTTTTACCTGGAAAGGGATTCAATATACCATCTCTATTATTTCCCAGGGCAATCTAATTTTTTTTGGAAGGGAGTTCATGAACAAAATTTTAATATTTATAATGGTAGAACTCTGCCTAACTCCTTGTATGATAATAATAGGGTGCTGATACCTAACCCAGGAAGAGTCAAAACAGAGAAAGAAACTAATAGACCAATTTCCCTAATTAATATGGATGCAAAAATCTTAAATAAAATCTTAGCAAAGTGATTACATCAAGTTATCACTAGGATAATACACTATGACCAATCAGGATTTATCACAGGAATGCAGAGTTGGTTCAATATTAGCTAAACTGGAAGTATAATTGACTATTAATAACAAACCCAACAGAAATAATATAATCATCTCAGTAGCTGCTGAAAAAGCCTTTGACAAAAGACAGCACCCATTTCTGCTAAAAACACTAGTGATCATAGGAATAAATGGATTGTTCCTTAGAATGATAAGAAGTATCTGTCTGAAACCATCAAAAAATTATATGCAATGAGAATAAGCTAGAGGCATTTCCAGTAAATTTAGGGGTGAAACAAGGAGCCTGGTAGAACCACTATTATTCAATATTATGTTAGAAATACTAACTTCAACAATAAGAAAAGAAAAAATGAAATTAAGGAATTAGAAGGCAGGAAGTAACAAAATTCACTTTGGCAGGTGACTAAAGAACCCTAAAATTCATCTAAAAACTGGTAGAAACAATTAACTATGTTAGCAAAGTAACAAGATATAAAATAAACTCACATAAATCCTCAGAATTTCTATATATTATTAGCAAAATACACCAATAAGTGCTAGAAAGAGAAATCTCATTTAAAATAAGTTCAGTCAATATAAAATACTTGGGAGTCTACCTGCCAAGGCAGACACAGAATCTCTATGAAAACAACTATAATACACTTTTCTCATAAATAAAATCAGATTTGAATAACTGGGCAAATATCAACTGCTCATAGACAGGGACAACTAACATAATGAAAATGACATTTCTTCTTAACTTAAACTACTTATTTTAGTACCTTATCAATAAAACTTACAAAACAATTACTTTAATGGGTTGGAACAAATGGTAACTAAATTCATGTGGAGAAAGAAAAAGTCAAGAATATCGAGGGATTTAATGAAAAAAGTGCAAAAGAAGGTGGCTTAGTCTTACCAGATTTAAATTATATTATAAGCATCAATCATCAAAACTGTCTGGTATTGGATAAAAAAGTAGAGTGGTGTATCATTGGAATAGACTACATGCAAAAGAGATAGTAATCTGCTGTTTGATAAACCCAAAGAGCCCAGCTTCTGGGATAAGAACTCTCTTCAATAAAAAATGATTGGGGAAATAGGAAGTTAGTATAGCAGAAAAATGGATTAGACCAACAACTTGCACCCTATACCAAGATAAGATCAAAATGGGAGCAGGATTTAGAAACATTATACAATATTTTTTTAGATTTTTTTGCAAGGCGATGGAGTTAAGTGACTTGCCCAAGCCGGATTTGAACTCAGGTACTCCTGACTCCAGGGCTGGTGCTCTATCCACTGCTTCACCTAGCTGCCCCCATAATAGACAATATTATAAGCAAACTAGGAGACCTATCCATGTCAGAACTATGGAAAGGGAAGAAGTTTATGAAAAAGTAAGAGATGGAGAACATAATTCAAACTGGATAATTTTGATTACATCAAATTAAAAAAACTTTTACACAAACAAAATCACTATAACCAAGATCAAAATAAATGTAGCAAATTGAAAAATAATTTTTACAACTAATATTGCTGATAAAGGACTCATTTCTAAAATATATAACTAACTGAGTCAAATTTATAAAAAACAAGCCATTTCCCAATTAACATATGGTCAAAAGATATACAAAGGCAATTTACAGATGAGGAAATCAAAGCTACCTATATTCAAATGAAAATTTGCTCTAAATCACTATTGATTAGAAAACTGCAAAGTAAAGCATCTCTGAGGTACCTCATCACACTTCTCAGATTCACCAATATGACCAGTAATGACAACGATCAATATTGGAAAGGATGTGGGACAGGAATGAATTGTTGGTGGAGCTATGAATTGATTTAGCCCTTCTGGAGATCAGTTTGAAATTATGCCTAAAGGGCAAAAAAAGTGTGTATATCTATTGATCCAGCAATACCACTACTGGGTCTTTACCCTGAAGAGATCATGCAAAAGAGAAAAACCATCATTTGTTCAAAACTATTCATAGTAGCTCTGTTTGTGATAGCAACGAATTGGAAATTGAGGGAATGTCAATCAATTGGGAAATGGCTGAACAAATTGTGGTATATGTAGATTATGGTACACTATTATTCTATTAGAAACCAGGATAGATGTTACTTCAGAGAAGTGTGGAAAGACTTGCATGAATTGATGCTGAGCCAGACGAGTTGAATCAGAACAACAATACATACCTTAACAATAATGTGGGGGTTATGATCAAACTTAATGGACTTGCTTATTCCATCATTGCAATAATTAGGGGCAATTTTAGGGTGTCTGGGAGAGTGAACACCACCTGTATCCAGAGAAAGAACTATGGAATTTAAACAAGGAACAAAGCCTATTACCTTCATTTTTTTAAGAAAAAGTTTGTCTTATATACTACATAATTTTGCCAATATTTTACTTTTTCCTCAAGGATAAGTTTTTTTTCTCTCAACACATTAAATTTGGATCAAGGCATAGCATGTAACTAATGTAAAGATTTTCATATTGCCTTCTGTGGGGGGAGAGGGAGGAAAGGGTGGATTTGAGGAATGTGTAGAAATCAAAACCTTACAAAAATTATATGTAGAAACTATTATTGTATATAATTGGAAAAGAAATAAAAATATTTATATAATTAAAAAATACTTCTAGGGGTATACAAAAGTCTGGAGATCAGAGTTTTAAGCTAACTCCCATCCTCTGCCAATGTCTATCATCTGACATGTTTTATTTCAACAAATATTTGAGTACACTATGCTTCTGACAGAACATGCAAGACTGCTGAGATCATTAATACAAGTAAAATAAATAAAATAAGATATGTGCCTTTAAGGATCTTCTCCCTTACGCTCTATTTGACCCACATCTTTCTTAGTTGAAGAGTGGTCAAGGAACTATAGTTTTATATACTTATATTGACCTGGGAGTCAGTTGAGGCAATGTGGAGAGAAAGAGTTATGATTTCTAAACTTATAAAATGATATACCTATTCTGAAGGCTCTTGGTGTTCATTCCTTTTTTCTTCTTCATTTAAATTTTTTTTCCAATTTTGTGAGAAGATAGTTTACAACATCCATATTTTTCAAGCTTTTGACTTCCAAGTATTTCTAATTCCCTCTCTTCCCCGCCCCTTCCCTGACAGCAAAAAAATCTGATAGAACTTCTACATGTGCAAGCAGGTTTATCATATTTCCATATTAGGCAGTTGTAAAAGAAGAATTAGAATTAAGGGGAAGAAAAGATCATGAGCAAGAAGCAACATAAAAGAAATATTAAAAAGCAAACATAGCATGCTTTGTTCTACACTAAGACTTCATGTTTTCCCTGAAAAAGGCCATTAGGCATTTTCACTAACAGGACATTCAGAATTTTCTTTAATCACTGAACTGTTGAGAAAAGTTACATGCATCATAGTTGATAATCTCACAATATTGCTGTCAGTGTGTAGAATGTTCTGATTCTTCTCACTTCACTAAGAATCAATTCCTGAAAGTATTTCCAGGATTTTCTAAAGTCTAGATACTCATTTCTTGTAAAAAATAGTATTCCATAGCATTCATGTACATTATCTTACTGCTTCTTTCCCCAACTGATGGCTATCCCCTCAATTTCCAATTCTTTGTCACTTCAAAAAATAGCTGCTTAAAATATTTTGTATATTTGAGATTTTCCTATTTTTATAATATCTTTGGGATATAGACATAGTAGTGGTATTGCTGGATCAAAGTTAGGCACAGTTTTATTGACCTTTGGGCATAGTTTCAAATTATTCTCTAGAATGATAGAATCAGTTTACTCCGCCAACTAATATTGCATTAGTGCCCCAGTTTTCCCTCTCCCTTCCAATACTGATCATTTTTCTTTTTTACCATTTTAGTCAATCTGAGGTCTGTGAAGTAGTATCTCAGAGTTGTTTTAATTTTCATTTCTCTGCTCAGTAATCATTGGGAGCATTTATCACATGATTTAATATTATATATATACATAATTATAACTATACCTTAATTATATAAATTATATGTTTGAAGAAATTATACATTATATATACTTATATGATCATTATATATATAACATATATATATATATATATATATATATCTTTAATTTCTTCATCTGAAAATAGCTTGTTTATATCCTTTTACTATTTATCAGTTGGGGAATGAGTTGTATTCCTTTAAATTTGACTCATTGCTCTATATATTTTAGAAATGAATCTTTTATCAAAAACCCAGCTTTCAGGGCAGCTAGGTGGTACAGTGGATAAATCACTGGCCCTGGAGTCAGGAGTACCTGGGTTCAAATCTAGTCTCAGACACTTAATAATTACCTAGCTGTATAGCCTTGGGCAAGTCACTTAACCCCATTTGCCTTACCAAAATCTAAAAAAAAACAGCTTTCTGCATTCCTTCTAATATTTTTCTTTTGATTTTTGTAAGGCAATGGGGTTAAGTGACTTGCTAAGGGTCACACAGCTAAGTAATTATTAAGTTTCTGAGTCCAGATTTGAACTCATGTCCTCCTGCCTTGATGTCCAATGATGCAGTTATTTTTATTTTAGCTCAGAATTCTGAAATTTGGCTACAATTTTCTTTGAGTTTTTATATTGGGATCTCTTGAAATGATAGATGGGTTATTTCAAGGACTATTTTCTCTTTTTGTTGTAGGATGCTAGGGCAGTCTTCCATGGTTATATCTTACATGGTATTTACCAGACTCTTTTTCAGATTGAGTCTTCCAGGTAGAGCAATAATTTGTAAATAAACACTTCTGGATCTATTTTCCAGGTCGGTCACTTTTTGTAATACATACTTTATATTTTCTCTTATTTTTTCAACCTTTTGGTCTCATAGAGTCATTAATTTTCATTTGGTCAATTCTAATTTTTAGGGTTCTGTTTTCTACAGGCAGCTTTTGTGTTTCCTTTTCCAATTGGTTTATTTTATGTTGAAATGAATTGATTTCTTTTTCCTTTTGGACAATTTTATATTTAAAGATGTTTTCTTCAGCCAATTTTTTATATAATTCTCCTTTATAAGACATTTCTTTTCTCCATTTTTCTTCCTCTCATCTTGTTTTTAAAATCTTTTTTTCAGCGATTATAAGAAGTATTTTTGAATTTTAGAGGAATTCAAAAGTGAGATTTCACATGTAGGCACTTTGTCACTACATTCCTATTTTGAGATGTGCTTTTTAAAATCATACCTATCAAAATAATAGCTTTTTAATGGTTATTGAATTATTTTATATATTTGTTCATTTTGATAATTGAGCCTATTGGATTAACCAGTCTCAAGGTTTTTTCTGGTCCTGGGTCTAGTCCTTGGGTTACTGCTTGCCTATGGCATTACGTATATGTTTTAGGTGTTAGCAGTTTGCTCTCTACATTAGGGTAGTACAACACAGCACTTTTGTTACACCAGTTTTCCAGGAAATTGAACTTTGACTTCCAAGTTAGGATTGAGATCTTTACTGCTGGCCTGCTCTACTGCTGGCTTCCTCAGTCTGGATTAGAGCTGTGTTGGGACTAAAAGTCTCTTGCTGGCTTTGCAGCTCTCCTATGTTAGTCTGTACTCCCCCTCTTCCCACATGAGATAGCCTTTAACTGAAGTTCCTCCATGATACCTTAAACTGAGAACGTGTTTTTTATATTTTGTAGATTCTGTAACTTTAATCTGTTCAGAGGCTTCATTGTTTTGGGAAAAACTCTGGGAGTTTCCTACATTCACATTGCTCTCTTGGCTCTGCCCTGGAAATCCCGCACTTACATTCTGCCACAGTATGGTAAGCAGAAACCTGAAAGAAGTCTCCTTTCCTGAAGTAATTGAATTAGTAACGTAATGTTAACCTAGTCAGAAGAAATCATTGTGGCAGAGGTCCTGGATCAAATGGTCCTTCACATAAAAGACAAAAGTTGGAAAACTTATCTTTTAAAAAATATAGTTTAAGTAGCTCAGTTAAGTTCAAGAGAATATAGTGAATGACAAAATGCCTGATTTCCTTGTGATCAGAAATGTAAATTAAGAAAATGCTTGCTTTAGAGACATCCCTATAACCTATACACATACACAGACACACACATATACATAAATGCCTATATATGTATATGTACACATATATGTACATTTATATATTCATATATACATTATATATAAATATATACATACACATACCCTTGGATTTGTGTGTTTAAAATGTATTGTAGGGAAGAGTGTTATAAATAATCAAATTAAATTCAAAGAATTTTTTCTTTTAACAATTCATGTAGGATCTGCCCACAATGAATTTTCTCATTTAAATTAAAGGTGCTCTAACATATCCTTCTGAAATACTTTTATTTTCTTTTAAAATTAGCAAACCTGCTGATTCCTACTCAGTCAGAAAGTACTCATGTCTCTCAGAGATTTATCTTATCGGTTTACTGTAAGTAGGAATTGAGGTCAGAAATTTCAAATAATACCAAATATCTAAAAATGATTCGATTTTTATTCTTTTTGGTATAGAAAGTTTCAAATCAAGATTAACGCACTTGAATGTGAATATTCCTTGGAGCATAGAATTTGAAATTCTTTTCAGTTAAATTTGTGGATTCTAGGTTGGAAAGAGGAAAATTAGTTAGCTTCAAGTAGAGTACAAAGCTTTGTGGGAATGCAACAAAGAAGAAGAATTGCCTGTGGAGATGGAGGAACAAGATGGGTCATATTACTAATTCTCCTAAAGAAGCAATATTATTAATTAGATGAAGGCAGAGGATATAAGAATTGGAGCAAATTACTAACTGATACTTTTCAAATATTTTCATAATATCCATTCAGATTTCAGTTTCCCCATTTGGAAAATTATTGTATAGGACTACAGTTCCTTCAATCATTCTTTCCATGATATGTGTATCTTGACATACATACATGCAAAGGCTAAATAGTTAATGACCAGAAGTGTGTCAAACAGGTAGATGTTAGAGGCAGATAATTAGAGGCATAATAAATCTTGAAACTTATTTGTTTTTAGGAAAGAATGCTAAGGAAAATCCCATTTGACTGGGTGTTTTATACATAATATCTGATAAGATTTTACTCAAGTCTCTTGAAAAGATAAGATCCTTCCACATTATGTCAATATTTCCTCTTTTGGTACTTTGCAGTGTCCAAACCAATTCACACATTCATTTGAAACTATCTTCAACCCTGCCCTATCTGTGTGATGCTATTTTCTTTTCTAGATGTCTATCCAGATGTCTGGCTATTCCAGGACTTGTCTTCCTTCTTAAATCTAGTTCCTCTATTCCTCCATTCTTTGAGATGTCTTAAAGGGAGTTTTCATATGAACTGACCACCAAAAAAAAATTTACCTTGACTTCTTTAACATTCTTTAGTTCAATAAACTGTTCTTCATGCAATTAATATAAAATGATTATGATGATTCACTATTAATTCTCTAATATATGAGTTACTTAGTTCACTATTTCAATAAATTATTTTCAATAATTTGGATAATTGGTATATTAAGAGCAACTAAGTGGTTCAGTGCATAGAATACCAGGAAGTCAGAAGAATCTGAGTTCAAAGTTGGCCTGAGACACTTAATACTTGCTTAGCTGGGCAACACACAACCCTATTGCCACACACACACACACACACACACACACACACACACACACACAGAATTTATATATATTATATATATATATATATATATATATATACATATATATATGTATATATATATATGTGAAGGTTACCATTCCACAGCTGCTGTAGATGAAAAGAAGACTGAGGAAAGGAGGAATGTGGGCCAAAGATACAGTTTCTAGCTCTTCCTAGCACTGATCCAGATAACTGTAGAATTTTTTTTTTAGGTTTCTGCAAGGCAAGTGTGGTTAATTGGCTTTCTCACAGCCACACTGCTAGGTAATTATTAAGTATCCGAGGCCGGATTTTAACTCAGGTACTCCTGACTCCAGAGCCGGTGTTCTATCCATTGTGCCACCTAGCTGCCCCAATTGTAGAACTCTTGGGTAGGGGAGATGTAGAGAGATGGATAATAATCCAGTAATAAGGATTAAATAAATTGTATTTTAGGTCCAGAAATGTAAGGAAACCTCAAAGATAAAAATAATTTAATTCAACAAATAGTAAGTACCCATGTAAAGTTTAAGGCATTTTTTTCTATAGTTAAGAAAGTAAGATGAAAACTAAGAAAAGGCCTCATTTCAAGGTACTTATATTCTAAATGGAAATGCTTGCATGTGCTTGTGTGTATGTGTGTGCTTTTTTCTCTGTCATCAGCTATTCATTTTATTTATGCAGCTATGACTATAAATTGATCTGCTGATCACCTGTTGTCCTTGAGGGCTAATTGAAGAAAATAAAACCTTAAAAATTGAAAGCAAAAAAACTATTGCTCTCAAAAATAAAACTAAGATTTGGGTTTTATGAAAAAGGCAATAAAATGGACAAAATTTTGGTTAATCTGATTTAAAAAAGAAAGAAGATAATCTAAATATCTCTATCAAAAATGAAAAGGATGAATTAACTACCAATGAGGAGGAAATTTCAAAAGATAATTCAGACCTACTTTGCTGAACTATATGCCAAAAATTGGACAACTTGAGTGAAATGGATGAATATCTAGAAATATACAAACTGCCCACATTAACAGAAGAGGAAAAATTTTACTTAACTCCATTACAGAACAAGAAATTGAAGAAACCATCAATAAACTCCATAAGAAAAAGTCTCAAAGTCCAGATGGATTTAAAAGTGAATTATACCAAACCTTTAAGGAAAAAAATTAATACCTATTCTACATAAAATATTGTTTTCTTTTAATTTATTTTATTTTTATTCTCATTTTGTACAAATTTTTTACATTTATAAAATATTCTTGTTTAAGAGTAAATTAAATACCCCTCCCCCCATAAATATAGACTTGCCTGAGCAATAAATTAAAGGGGAGAGATAAAAAAAACTAAAATTAAAAAAATATAATAGTAATAATTGTAGATATGACCATGTGGCACAATGGATGAAGCACCAGCCCTGGAGCCATGAGCACCCGAGCCCACATCAAGCCCCATAGATCCAACAATCACCCAGCCATGTGACATGCAAGCCACCCTATTCTCACTGCCATGCAAAAACCAAAAAGAAGGAAATAAATACCCGAAATAAAATAAAATAGTAATAATAGTAGGGGTGGCTGGGTGGCATACAGAGCATTGGCCCTTAAGCCAGGAGCACCCAGGTCCAAATATGGCCTCAGACAACCACTGATCATCCTGCTATGTGTCTCCAGGCAGGCCACACAGCCCCATTTGCCCTGCACCCTCGCCCAAATAATAATAAAATATGTGCTTCAGTCTTTGTTCCAACACCAACAACTCTGTCATGGGTGGATCACATTCTTTATGGTAAGTCCATTGCAAAAATTACTTCCATATTTTTCCACCGTTGCCATTGTTGATCGCAACTCCCTAGTTTTGTATTTCTGTACTACCATGTACTATATTTTCTCTCTCCTTTCACTCCAACTCTGCTGTAAGCTGGCCGAGTAGCACAGCAAACAGATCCCTGGTGCTGGGGCGAAGAGTCCCTGAGCCCCCATACTACCCCTTAGGCCTAGCATCCACCTGGCCCTATGGTCCTGGACAGGCCTTCTAATCCCAGCCACTTGCAAGAAGTAAAAAAGAAAATGTGTTATATCTGACCACTCTCCCCCCATGGTCCATCCTCTCCTCCTTTATTCACATCCCCACCCCTCCCCCATGCTTCCCCCTCCTTCTTACTCCAGATATCTATACCCCATTGAGTATATATGCTGTTTCCTCTCCTAGCCACCTCTGATGAGAGCAAATGTTCCCTCATTCCCCCTTGCTTTCGCCCTTCCATATCATTGCAATAGCCCATTGTAATAAACAAAAATCTTATTATATAAAATATCTTGTCCTATTCCCCTCTCTCATTTTTTCTTTCTCTGATTACATTTCCCTTTTTTATATTGACTCCATTTTTACACCATCTTTTATATTCGAATTCAGCTTTCTCCTGTGCTTCAACTTTAAAAGCTCCCTCTACCTGCTCTATTAACTGAGAAGGTTCATATGAGTATTATCAGTGTCATTTTCTATGCAGGAATACATGCAGTTCATCATCATTAAGTACCTCATATCTTCCCCTTCTCCTCCACTCTCTATGTTTCACCTGAGTCCTGTATCTGAAAATCAAACCTTCTGTTCAGCTCTGGCCATTGCAAAAGGAACATTTGAAATTGCCTTGGTTCATTGAAAGTCCATCTCTTTCCCTGGAAGAGGACATTCAACCTTGTTGGGTAGTTCATTCTTGGCTGCATTCCAAGCTCTTTTGCCTTCCAGTATATTATACAACATGCATTCCTACTAAAAATACTAGAAAGTGGGAGAATGGACCTAGGACAAGGGCATATATTTTAAAAAACCTTAAAATTATGATTATTACTAAATTTTCAAGTGACAGAACCCATAGAAAGATCCAGTGTGGTAATTCTCCAGCCCAAGGTATCCTGGAAGAACATGAGAAGGCTCTGCTCCATGTGGTTGGAGGGGGCAGCAGAACAGCCAGGATCATTTCAATTCGGTGAAGGAGTTCCAGCCTTCTGGGAACAGGGTGCACTGGCTCCTGGCAGCCAAAGTAGTTTCTTGTCAACCCAGGGAACAGGAGGCACAACTTGTAAAATCAGTGAGAAAAACCTATGCCAGTGTGAGTGGGAGCTATCATGGCCCTCAGTGCAGTTGTGTCCAAAGCTGCAGTCCTCAGATCATCCCTGATTCCCAGGAAAGGGAAGCAGGCCCATAGAGTCACCCAGCAGGGAGCCACCAGCAGCTGCTCGCAGACTACTCAGCCTACAAAAGACAAGGGGGTGTGGGGAGACTGTTGAGGTCTCTGCTCTGTCCCTAGGACAGGACTTTGGGGCTTTGTCCATATTCAAACCATGGTTGCATTCATAGAACAGGGACTCTTCTCACAGCTCCAGGGCATAGGACAGTAATTGTGATCATCCACAGAACAAAGCACAGGCCAGGAGAGCAGTCAGTCTTGTAAGAACTTGAAGGAAAGGAGGTCCTAGTGGGGCTGTCCAAATAAAACTCAAAAACTCAGGAAATACCCCCAAACCAGGGCACAGGCTGGGGAAATGAATAAACAGAAAAAACTGACCCTGATTGAAGACAATTACTTTGGCCATATGGAGGATCAAAAGACATATAGAGAAGATGATAAAGTACAAGCATCTGAATCCAAATTCTCCAAGAAATATAGAAGGTGGGCTCAGGTTATGATAGAGCTCAAAAAAGATTTTAAAAATCAAGTGTGGGGGTGGCTAGGTGGAGCATTGGATAAAGCACCAGCCTTGGAGTCAGGAGTACCTGGGTTCAAATTTGGTCTCAGATATTTGATAATTACCTAATTACCTAGCTGTGTGGCCTTGGGTAAGTCACTTAACCCCATTTGCTTTGCAGAATCCTAAAAAAATAAAGTGTGGGAGGTAGAAGAAGAATTAGGAAAAGAAAAGAGAGACATGCAGAGAAAAACATAAAAATCAAGTCAGCAGATTGGTGAAGGAGATCCAAAACGTGCTGAAGAAAATAACATGTTAAAACCTAGTTTAGGTTAAATGGAAAAAATAGTCCAAAAAATTAATGGGGAGAAGATTGTCTTACAATGCAGAATTGGCCATATGGAAAAGGCAATAAGAAAGATCTGTGAAGAAAATAACTACTTCAAATATAGAATGGAACTAAAGGAAGCTGATGACTTTGCAAGAAATCAAGATACAACGATTCAACTCCAAAAAAATGAAAAACTAGAAGGAGCGTGTGAAATATCTCAATGAGAAAACAACTGATCTGAAAAAAAAAAGATCCAGAAGAGACAATTTTAAAATTATTGGGTTACCTGAAAGTCATGATCAGGAAAAGAGCATTGACTTCATTTTTGAAGAATTTCTAAATGAAAATTGCCCTGATATCCTAGAAACAGAGGTCAAAATCAAAATTGAGAGAATACACCACTCTCCTCCTGACATTCAAAAATAATAACCCCTAGGAATATTATAGTAAAGTTCCAGAACTCCCAAGTCAAAGAGAAAATATTAGAAGCAGCCAGAATGAAACAATTCAAAATCATGGACCTCCCATCAGGATAACATAAGATTTAGCAGCTTCTACATTAAAGGCTTGTAGGGCTTGGAATATGATACTCTGTAAGGCAAAAGAGCTTGGAATACAACTGAGAATCAACTACCTAGCAAAAATGAACATCATCTTCCAGGGGAAAAGATAAACTTTTAATGAAATAAAGGAATTTCGAATGTTCCTGTTGAAGCAGTTAGAGCTGAACAAAAGTATGGTCTTCAAGTACAGGACTCAGGTGAAGCATAGAGAGAGTGGACAAGAAGGGCAAATTAACTGGGATTTAATGATCATAATGGCAAGATGGTGCTGATAATACTCATATGAACCTTTTAATTTATTATAGCAGTTATAAAAAGTTTTTAAAGACAAGGCACAGGAACTGAATTTGAAGGTATAATATATTTTTTAAATGGAGTCAATAGGTGAAAAGGAAATGTACTGGGGGAAAAGGAAAGAGGTAGAATAGACTAAGATAGTTCATGTAGAAGAGTCAAGAAATAACTTTGGCAATGGTATGGAAGGAGGGAAGGGGGGGGGAATGAGGGAGCCTTCATTCTCATTGGAAATGGCTCAGAAATGAAACATCATACTTACAAGGACATAGAAATATAGAAAAAATATGAGAGAAAGGAGATGGGAGAAAGAGGACAGGGGGAGGGGGGGATGTAGGTGATAAAGGAGAGAGTAGTCAGATATGACCCGTTTTCTTTATTTCTTTTTTGCAATGTGGTGGGATTGGGTGAAATGGCTAAGACAAAGGGTCTGGCTAGTTTCTGGGTCTCTGGGGTAGGATGTAGGCTTGGGGCCTCTATGCCGCTGGGCTTGTGCTCTGTCTGCTGCACTAGTTGGCTGACCCACAGCACACTTTTGAAGAGGGACCAATTGAAAGGAGAAAGAAAATATAATAAATGAGACTGGGAAGGTATGAATGGAGGGAATTATAATCAGCAGTAGCAACTGTGGAAAAATATGGAAGTAATTTCTCTGATAGACTTATGATAAAGAATGAGATACACCCCAGAGTCATAGCTGATGGTAACTGAAAACAGACTGAAGCATATTTTTTTACTTTTTCACTTTATTTCTCATGAAGTTTTTTTTTTTATTTTTGTGGGAGGAGGGAGGAATATGTTTATTCTTAAAAGATTATTTTACTATTTTTATATGTAAATAAATAAAACATTTAAACGGTGAAGAAAAACATCAGAAAGTTTGGGATGGAGCTTTTAATAAAATAATAAAAAGTATCTATTTAAACCTGTCACAAAATATTATATGTAATGGGAATAAACTCAGAACATTTCCAATAAAATCAGGAGTGAAACAAGCATGCCCATTATCACGTTTAGTGTTCAATATAGTATTAGAAGGAGCAACAAGAGAAGAACAAGAAATTGTGGAAATCAGAATTGGTAATGAGGTAGCAATACTGTCATTCTTAGAAGAAGATATGATTATAATCTTAGAGAACCCAAGAAAATCATTCAAAAACACTTTGTAATAATCACCAAATTCAGCAAGTAACAGGATATAAAGTAAACCCACATAAATCCTCAACATATACATACATACATATATAAATATACATACATAAATATATGCTTGTATATAACATATATATATATATATATATATATATATTATATATATAAAGCCCAAGAGCAAGATATAAAAAGACAAATTCCATTTAAAACAACAATAGACAATATCGAATGCTTGGGAATGTACTTCCCAAGACAAACTCAGAAACTATGAATATAATTAATAAGTGTTTCTCAGTTAAATAAAGTCAGATATAAATAAATGAAAAAAATGTCAAATGTTCATGGTTTGGTCAAGCTAATAAAATATAAATTACAATTCTACCCAAATTAAATTACTAATTCAGGGCCAGACCAATTAAATTATCAAATAACTACTTTCTTGAGTTAGAAAGAATAGTACCAAAATGGTTCTGGAACAACAAAGGGGCAAGAATAACAAGGGAACTGATGAAAAAAAAAATGTTAAGGAAGGTGGGATAGCTCTACCAGATCTAAAACTATACTCTAAAGTGGCAGGCATCAAAACTGTCTGGTACTGGTTAAGAAATAGAGTAATGGATATGTGGAATAGGATAGGTTCTAAAGAAGTTGCAATAAATGACTACTGCAGACTACTATATGCCAAACACAAAGACATCAATTTCTGTGATAAGAACTCACTATTTGACAAAAATTATTGGGAAAATTGGAAAACAGTATAGCAAAACCTAGGCATATATCCACACCTCACACCCTCTATCAAAATAAGGTCAAAATGAGTACAGGATTTAGATATAAAAAGCAATACTATATATAAATCAATAGACCAAGAAATTATCTGTCACATCTATGGAATTGGCATAAATTTATGACCAAACAAGAATTATAGCAGATTAAAAACTGCAAAGCAAATGATTGATTTTGACTGTATTAAATTAAAAAAAAAACTTTTGTACTAATAAAATCAATGCTTCCAAAATTAGAAGGAAAGCAGAAAGCTGGGAAACAATCTTTACATTCAAGATTTCTGATAAAGGTCTCATTTTAATAATATATAGAGAACTGCATCAAATTTGTCAGGTTACAAGTCACTCCCCAATTGATAAATTTTCCAAGCATATAAAAACACAGTTTTCAAATGAAAAAACTGAAGCTATATATGTGTATATATATATATATATATATATATATATATATATATATATATATATATATGTATATACATATAATCATATATATATAATCATATGAATAAATGATCTAAATTATTATTGATTAGAGAAATGAAAATTAAAACAACAATCAGGTGTCATCTTACACCTATTAGATTAGCTAAAATGAGAATAAAGGATGATCAATGTTGGAGAGGTTGTGGGAGGATTGGGACATTGATGCATTCCTGGTGGAGTTGTGAACAGATCCAACTTTTCTGGAGAGCAATATGGAACTATGCTCAAAGAGAAATAAAGCTGTTCATACCCTTTGACCAAGTAATGACAATTCTAGGTCAATATCCAGAAAGTCCTACATGTTCCAAAATATTCATAGCATCTCTTTTTGTAAGGGTGAAGAATTGGAAATTGAGAGGATACTCATCAATTGAGCAATGACTAAAAAATACTATTGCTGTACAAGAACCCGCAAATGGTCGCACCCTAGAGAAGTATGGAGTGGTTTATGAGATCTGATTCTTAGCAAAAGAAATAGAACCAAGAAAAAAATGTACAAATCAATAACAACATTGTGAGATGAACAAACTTGATGGAAGCAGCTCCTCTCAGCAGTCCAGAGAGCCAGGACAGCTATATTAGATTGGCTATGGATTATATTATCCACATCCAGAGAAAGAAAAACAAAACAAAACAAAGCAAACACACACACACACACACACACACACACACACAAATAAAGCCCAGAATCTTATGTACAATTTATAAAATTTATCTCTTATGTATCTCTTTCCCATAATCCCAATTCCTCATAACAAAAATTACTAATCTGTAAATGTTTATCAAAATTTATATGTACAATGCTAATCTTACCATTCACTGCTGAGGGGGAGGGTGGTAGGAATGGAAGGTAGAAGGAAATTTTGTGACTTAAAATTTTTGTGCATATGTATGAAAATATGTGAATAAATTTTAAAGAAAAGGAAAAAAACACATAGGATTCCTTTATATACATACAGATATCATTCATCCCAACCACATAGTGTAATAGGACACTGAAGTCACAAAGTCTCAAGTTTGATTATGACCTCAGACACTAGTTTTTGGTCCTATGGCAAGTTGATTAACATGTTTTCCTCCATTTCCTCATTTGTAAATTAGATATAATAATAGCTCCTACATTCTTAAGTTGTGAGGATAAAATGATATAATGATTTTAAAATATTTAGCATAGTATCATTAACTTAGTTGGCATTATATAAATGGTACTTATTCTTCATGCTTATTATTAATTCCTGATTTTTATCAAACAATCAGAGTTTATTTAATTCTAAAACACATTTCAATTGAAATCCCTCTCTTATCTCAGCCCTTCTATTATTGGCATAGGTATCAAATCACCTAAACTTGCAAACTTAGTATCACCCTCAAATCTTTATATATTGATCACATGCATCCAACCTGTTATAAATCATTGCCATTTTAACCTTCATAACTGTGGGAACACAGGCTATTCTAACAGCCATGACACAAATCATTTCCAAGTAAACCACCACCTGGACAATCTCAGGAACTGGCTTGCCGCCCTTAGAGATAAGGTGCGCTGGAGTCCTTGGGAGCTGGACACTCAGCCCCACAGACCAAAGGCACTAGACACAGATGTGTCTTATCACCTCCTCCCTAACATACCCCCTTGTCCTGTAATGCAAGATGCTGAACATACTCCACTTTCATCCCTCCAATTACCTCATTATTCTTTGTTCTACCCCAGTAGACTGAACAGTATATATGTAATAGCTAAGCAGTAATAAAATTGAGCTGCAGGCATAAGGCAGTAGTGGCTTGACTCCCTATTCTCAGCTCCACTCTGGGAGGGAGGTCGCCACTGTGGGCCCCAAGGTGAAGCAAGCCACAACAAATTGTGCTGAAATCTGGGATCCCCTACTCCGAAGGATGCTTCAGGGATTTGCACTCATCCTTGCTGGCCAAGGCATGTGTCCCATACGGACCAGTCACTGATAGTCCCCTTGCCCCAGCGGTCCCACGGCTTCTAGAGCCCCCTGTAGGCCCTTATCCTAATAGGAAATCTTCCCCCTTCTTCCCAAGATACCTAAGTACGGGCTCTTAAACAACTCCTAAGTTCCCGTCGCCTGAAATGCTCTGAAAAAAGAATGTAAGATAACACTTCAGGCGGTTTTTGTTTTGGCACCCTGGATTGAAGCTGGTCACATCCTTGATCCTGATGTTTGGGGGCATATTTTGACACTTGCCCACAGAGCTGAAGTCTGTGTTGACTTTTCTCCCCCACTGCCCTTCCATCCTATTGTCACTGCAATACATGCCTGCCTTTCAGGAAGAGAGGAAAAATCTCAAGATATTTTACAGGCATCTTTAGATGCAGAAAAGGCCAGAGCAGAGAGCCGGTGCCACCTCACTGAGGTCTGTGATGAGGGCACTCAAACTGATGAGAAATCCACTTGCCTCCCTCCTCCTAAACCCTCCCCAGATACTCTGCCAGACAAACCACCCCCCACAAAGCCTCCTCATATATACCCTGAGTTGCCTCGGGGAGATGCCTGGATCCAATCCCCCCCAACTCCTCCCCACCAGGACCACCCTGGACACACAGTACAGTCCCTGACAAGCCCATTGATGATACCCCTGGGGCCTGAAGCATCAAGATGCTTCTCCCACACCCTCAGCAGCAGCTAAGGACTTCATGGATGCCTGTCAAATGAGAGATCTTTGCAGGGTCTATTGATAACCATAACCCACTCTCCCCTCTCCTCAAGGGGATTTCAGCACTCCCTGTACACATGCTCCCCTTCTTGTTTCCCTCCCCTCAACCCATTCCACAAGCTTATGTAGCCTTTCCAGAAGCAAACAGAAAGCACCTGGGCTATGTAATCTATAGTAATGGATCTGTTTTATTAACTCACAGGAACCCCCACACCCAGTCTGTGCAGAATTACAAGCCCTAGACTTGTCCTTTCCCACTTCCTTTCCTCCCCCATCCTAAGGCAAGGGAGAGGGTTTGCTTGTGTTTTTCCAACAGATTGCACCGCTCTGTTGTAGATTCCCTGATGATCTGATCCAACAAGCAGCAGCAGCAGTCTGCAGATCACCTAGCTCTGTAGCAGACCTGACCAAAGGAATGCAAAGAATGTCTCTAAACAACAGTATATGAAACCCGAGATGCAGAGGATGGAAGGGGGAAAGACAATCCCCCCCCGCCAACCTCCCCGCAGCATTCCAGGATGAGCTCTTTACCTTGGCACTTGGACTTTAAACCCAGAGAACACTTGTCTCTTCACCAACTCCTTGTTACTATGCTATTCCTGCTGAACACCCCCAAAACATGGGTCACCCCTCAGTGTATACTTATCCCCTCCCCTCCATTTTTTTTATGATGCATCTCATTTCCCTGCTCTCTTTGCCAGTAATGGAACTGTGGGTCTCTCCACACTCTCAACAGAAGAAAAAGCAACCACACCATATCTCAGGACTCTTAAAGTTTCCAATTCTGTTGGTCCTTTGCATATCCGTACTGGGTCCCACTAACCTGTTCATTCCAAGGGGACCTTTTTGCCTTTGACTCCTCTGCTATGAGGATCAAATCCCACATACCCATCCCTGCCCTTTTCTCCTTGACGCTGGACACTCTCCCAGTTTCTGGTCCCTACAGATCCCCTGGACCCCGTGTATAAAAGCCCCTGTACATTTCACATTAGTTCCCTACTCAGTGTTTATTATGAATATCCAGGCCCTCCAAGCCCTAAATGAAAAACAAGGCAGAGATGCAGGAACACAGGTCATTCTAACAGCCATGATACAAATCATTTCCAAGTAAACTGCCACCTGGACAATCTCAAGAGCTGGCTTGCCACCTTCAGGGATAAGGTGTGCCTGAGTCCTTGGGAGCTGGACACTCAGCCCCACAGACCAAGGGCACTAGACACAGCTGTGTCTTATCAACTCCTCCCTAACATACCCCCTTGTCCTGTAATGCAAGATGCTGAACAAACCATGCTTGCACTCCCCCAATTCCATCATTATTTTTTTGTTCTACCCAGGAAGACCTAACAGTATATATGTAATAGCTAAGCAGTAATGAAATTGAGCTGGAGGCATAAGGCAGTATTGGCTTGACTCTGTATTCTCAGCTCTCCTCCGGGAGGGAGGTCACCACTGTGGGCCCCAAGTTGAAGCAAGCCACAACACATAACATTGTTCATAAACATCCCTTTTTATCTAGTCACACTGCTGCTACCTAATTCACCTTCAAATTGATCTCCCTCCTTCAAATCTCTCCACTTCACCCTCCATTCAACTATTGAAATGACAATGTCTCATTGCTATTACATAGATTCTAGTGTCTCCTTATTACTTAAAGTTTCAAGTATGAATCTGGTATTTAGCATTTAGAACCTTGCCAAGTTTGACCACTTTCAAAATTAAATCCTTTTTTTTTACATTATTACACTCCACAAACTCTACAATTCAGCTTTAAATGCCTACCTGTGACTCCTTGCATTCCCACTTCAATATATTTGTGTTGGCTTTTTTTCACACTCTCAGGAATACTTTCTTGCCTTACTGCAACCCCTAGATTCTCTGTTATCTTTAATGACTCAATTCAAATTCCATCTTCTGTAGGAGGTCCTTCAAAGTTCCCATTCCCATTTTCACAATTCTTTCACACCTAAGATTATTTTTCATTTATGCATATGCTGATATTCAAGTATATATACACATATATAGTTGTGTGTAGAGCAATTATACATCTACATGTGGGTGTATAGATACACACACACACACACACACATATATATATATACATATATATATACATATATATATATATTATATATACACACACATGAAATAGTATAAGTCTAACATGGCCTTTTCTTGTTTTAGCCCTAGTATTTTTACTAATTGTCACTTTCTTTTCTAGATATCTATTTAGTGATCTTTCTAGAATTTTTCCCCAATGAAGTCAAGCTCATTGACCTTTAGTTTGTAGGCTCTGTTCTTCTATTCTTTTTATTTTGAAAACTGGGAGATTATTGCTTTTCTTCTATCTTGTAATACAACTCTTATTTTTAATATCATCAGATATTACTGAGTGCTTTATTAATCACATCCAATGCTGTGAATCTTAACTTTTTGCCCTAATTTTTAGTTCTTTATTTTCTTGTTTTGAAAACCCACATACCTTCAGTATTGATTATTGGTTGGTGGAGCAGAGGATATTTAATCTAGAGAAAAGAGTAGTAGGAAACAGAGAGGGAAAAAGAATAAGCAATGTCTTTCAGCAAGTGTTTGAAAGGCTATCTTTTGAATGAGCAGGGGGAGAGAATGGGAATAAGCATATATATAATTCCAATTATGTACTAGACATTGTACTAATTGATTTACAAATATTATCTTATTTTATCCTTACAATGGCTTTGCAATGTAGGAATTGTTATTATCCCCATTTCACTTTTATGGAAAGTTAAGCAAATATAAGTTGTGACACCACATAGCTAGTATCAAAGGATGAATATGAATTCAAGTCTTCTTAACTCAAAGTTAGGTTTTCTATCCATTCTAAAACAGCTGCCTAGCCAAGGATCTACTGGGAAAGACTCATATATTTATGAATTTAATCATTTTATCTTACTAAATGTATGAATATATGAGCAGTTTTTTTTCAGTATGAGTTGACCATGATGGACTTGGAAGATTCTTTTAGCTACAAAATTTTGTCACCCTTCAAGCTTTCTCCTATGAGTGTCCTTTATTTTCATTCAGAGTTAAATGGAGAAGTAAAATGTAAGAAAGAACTATTCTATATTGTTTTTGTCTTTCATTTTTTCCCCTGTTCTTTAATATTTAGGAAATTCTTTGTAAAGGGTATATGAGGAAAGCTAAAGAAAGAATTGAATCCTAAAAATATTAGTTTTTTAAATCAAAAACTTATTGACTTTTCAATTAATGGAACAAAACAAATATTTCCATAACACAAAAAATAAAAAAGATGATTTCACTTTGCCATGTGTAAATTGCTATTTCCTCCAAATATGCAACAGGTATCATATAAATTTCTTTTTCCCCTGTTTTGCTTCCTTTCCTCTCTCATGACATCCAAAAATTTGTACAATGCCCCTAGTTGTAATTACCAAAAAACTAAAACACTATAAATAAAAATCTGAATGTAATCTAAGTGTTAAAAAATTGGAAAATGGTTAGATAAGTCATGATACATTAACAATAATAGATGATTATTCCTCATTCCTTTCTAGGCTGAACACAATACCTTTTATATCATGCTCCAGAGACCTTTTCTTCTTGGAAGGTCACTACAATCCTGGAATTCACACATTAAAATTATTCTTTATCTTTATAAATTATCATTGGATGACCTCTCAAAATCTTCCTTTAAATAGGGTGCCCAGACCTGCCAAGTCTCATTCCTCTCCCATTGAAACTCTAGAATTTCTTGGAACTTTATCATCAACCATTCTGAATAACTTTGCCTTTCTCCACCCTTTTCAATTCCCTTTTTCTTCCCGTTTTTGAAAGTAACTTCCCTTAGGGTAGGTAATATCTTTGGTCTTGTATTTGTGTTTCCACCTGAAGTAATTCAAATTCATTAGGTCTCTATTTTGAACTATTTATTTCAGGAGCTAAATTTTGTTGCTTTTGGCACCCAGGAGCAAAGTTTTATTACTCCCTCTTGAGTTACATTTATAATGCAATTCTAGGCTTATAGTAAACACTTAAATATTTCAGGAATATATGGTAACTAAATCTATCTAACTTTCTTCTCTCACTGTGCATTACTCTTTTGAATTTATCATAGTCTTCATCTCTATTTCCTACTTTAAACTTGGTGGCAAAAGCAATCTCCAAAATATTGGATAGGAAAAAAAATATAACTTAATACCACAATAGGATTAAAAGAGCAGTAATTAGTATATCCATTTTTCCCTTTATTTGTGATTATGTCAGAAGACATGTGCATTTTTAATTTTTTTTTATTTATTTAAGGCAAAAGGATTAAGTAACTTGCCCAAGGTCACTCAACTAGGCAATTTTTAAGTGTCTGAGTCAGGATTTGAACTCAGGTCCTCCTGCCTCCAGAGTCAGTGCTCTATCTACAGTACCACCTAGCTGCCCCAGTTCATTTGTTTTTACAGTGCAAATCAGATATAGTCACATGGAAATGAATCACACACTCTGTAAAAAATTAAATCTCAGTAAAAAATTTAGTAGACAAGTAGTATTTGTCATTTAGAAGATGAAAAATCAAGGTACTGTAAGTTCATTGAGTAGTCCTCAAGGTGGATTGAACAAAGTTATCTTAAAGGTGGTGGAGTGTTGACAGTGTTTCTGAAGAACTGTCAGAACACCTCAATGTCTGCATTATCTCATAAGAGAGCAAGAGCTATTTCTGTGAAAGGATGGAATCTGGAAGACATTCTGTTTTAGGATTTCAAGCTAGGACCTGTGAACATTTCCAGTTTATGCATTTTTTTCTTTAAAGGGCAGCAAGTGGTTCTGAATGCACATTGAGGAAAGAATATGCAGTTTCCCAAATTAAAATTCTGTTTGAGTAGTTGCCCTATTATCTCAAATGATCCACTTCTTCTCTAAGTTTGTCTTTGGAATAACCCTGGAATGATGTTTCTCAATAATTTGTCTGGCAATGAGAGGGAAAAATAATGACACTAATTTGAGGACTATCATTTGAAAAGAACATTACAGGTCAAATTCTGCCACCATTAGGTTTTTCCAAAAAGTCAAAGTAACCAAGGTTAGTATTTGACTTTCATATAGTATTCTGTAGTTATCTATCTAGAGCTATCTTCAGTCATCCTGAATTATATCTGGCCAT